>NC_065902.1:4993800-5296830 GCF_905147045.1 Nymphalis io | reverse complement strand
ATGATTCATATATCGCATCAGATAATATCTAATTTAAATGTTACTTACATGGAATTGTAAAAATATTGATTTATTTCTAACAACTTGAAACTTAACTAAAATAAATTGGCGAAAATGCGATGTGCGATATCTTTAATCATATCCAATAACTCAAAAATGACAAGCTAAGTCGATGTATGCATATTGATGGGATTTTCTCGTTTATTACCATTCTAAAGGCGGCCCACTATCTGTCCTATAAATCAAGCAAGCATCCGGGTTCGTCGTGCGATCCAGCTTGTACACTTAAAGCCATAGTATGTTGTAAGCTAGGTATCCTAACGCTGTACCTAGGCCATCGACCGCTTCGAGCCCTGCAGCCGTAGATTCGCAGGATACGATAAATTTCAATAGTGCATTGACTGCATACACTGCACTACGCTTTTTAGCCAGGTGGAAATGCGATATGCAAATAAATATTGTCTTTGTCCATTTTATATTGACTTGCTAAAATCTTAAAAATGTTGAATTTAATGTGTGGAACTGGGGTGCTGTCTTTCGTTCAATAAAAAAGTATTAAAAAAATATCACATGAACAAGTTGCTCCGTAACGCTTACTGTACGATCAGTAGACGAAGCTGGTTGTTAATAACGACACGCTTTATTAGAATAATGGTCGTTAGTCACAAAGTTATTACATTTAAATTCTTTTATAATAAAAGTAAGAAATAGGCGCAAACGACATAAATGTAAGCCTATTACGTTAACAGCGCAAACTGAGTTACGACATATCTCAGTAATAAGCTTTCTTTTTTTCACGCCACAATAGTGGGCGATTTGCAAGAAACTTTTCGTATTTTATAGCAATAGCTTTTAAATGTTTAGTTGCGATGTAAAAACTTCATTTAGCTTCGATTGAGTTCAGAAACTTGTAATCAAGTCGTTTCATATTACGCAAAACAGAGAAATAAAAGTTGAAAAATTATCAGGGCCGGCTTAACCACCTAGGGGTCTCAGGCAATTCATACATTTTATAACAAAAATAACTTAGTATCATATTTTTATTGAATTAATAGAAAACTACTAATATGTTTTTGTCAATAATAACAACAATTTTTATCCATTCATTCAAGACATGAATTCAATTTACAATAATTCACATAGATTTGAAAATTGGTACAGATTTTAAGTACTCTATTACAAAAGAAAAACAAAATCGTTACTGACCCCATCTGCTAACAAAAAATGTTCAAGGCCAAAAGTCAAAAGTATCGGTTTCTTTTCTCGTAAACGGTGTTTGTTTCAGCTAGCCCTCAAGCCAGCACAGAAATGTAAGGTTTATTTCAACGCCAATATCATACGTCATATACTCAGGAACACAATTTTTTTTGCACACATATAATATAAAAAAGTAAAGCATGTAAATGTTTAACGGCTGGGCAAAGGTTTGTCCTTTTTTCAGGAGAAGATTTGAAGCTTTTAAGCTTTATGATTAAAGCAATCTTATGGAATACATAAAATTGCTTTAATGCGGGTTAGTAGATACACATATGATGTTTTCGTAAGGGAGTTAAATAAAGCTCATGAAAATTCAGTGGTGCTCCGTCCAGGTTTGAAACCGTAATCTTAGGTTATGTTTCATGTTTTCTTGCTTCTGGGTCTTAATCAATTAAATCTTAATCTTAGCTCTTATGTCATAATATATACTTATATGTTAAATAAAGTAATAGTCTAAAAAGGTCCCTGCTGGGATAAGGCTTCTTTTCTTCTTGATAATAAGTTATTCATTCTCGTTGTTCTGATGATGATTGATGATGTACTTCCGAGTCCTGACAGACATCGGCCACGTCGGCCATTCTTATAAGAGACTAGTTAACTGCGCGGGACATATCAGTGGACAAGTTTTTGCCCAAACACAGAACAACATTTTATATTAACTCTTTTTTATAATCCGATAGTTTGGCTAATCACGATTACTAAAGAGCGCATGGCGAATTGCCTACATGTTTTCAGAGGCACGTAAGCCGTTGCCCTATTGACGCTTCTAATTTCCAGATGCTACTGAGAAATTCTCAGAAGAATCCAATCAACAGCCAATCATTGTCCACTGCTGAACATGCCTTTGTTGACTCTCCCAAGGTGCGCCAAAGCTCCCTGTCCTCCGGCTTCCGCATCCAGTTGGTGCCCGCCACCTTTTTAAGGTCATCGTTCCACCTGGCTGGAGGGCGCCCTACGCTGCGCTTGCCGATTCGCGGTCTCCACTCTAGGACTCGTCTGCTCCAACGGCCATCGGTCCTACGACATACGTGACGTACGTACCCAGCGACTCCGTTCCGAACTTAGGTAGAAGCCTAATTTTACTCGGAAGTTCTAAAATAATATTTTTTTTCTGTTTTATATTAACTAATTCAATCTTAATAATTAATTATAGTCGTATTCGTTTAATACATATTAAAAAAATAAAATAACATGTAAAAATGTATAATGTTGTAAGTAAATTTCTATTTTTATTTGTCTTAAGTTCTGTGCGTCCAGGAATTTAACGTAAGAGTTATCTAGTTATAATTTGTTTATCATAATTTTAAATCTACATGGACTGAGTTTAAGCCTGCATCTCAAATGTCATTCATGTGTAATTTACTTTTGTGATAAAAGTTAACAAACAACAACGTGAAATAGATTAATCATAATATACTTGACAGAGGCAAAATGCAGTTTATATTACTTTAGATCATTCTTTATTTTGTAACAAGATTTTTTATTAAAAATATAAATAAAAATGTTTTCGAAAGAAATGTAATGATAATGAAAACTATAGTATAAAGTATTATTTAAGCACAAATTAAAAAAAATATAATGCACTTCTACGTAACAGCTTTTATCAAATAGTACTTGTTGCAAGTTGCTGGCGCCTAACGTGGTAGCGCAACGGTTCACGGGCCGTCTAGCGGTAATAAATTTGCGGGTTTGATCCTGGCCCACTCCTAGTCTTAGCACAAGCTTTATGCCATAACTGACTATATATACAAAGAATAACATTTTTTAAATTTATATTTGGAAGGCGTACGAGCGAATGTGATATCTGATATTTAGCAGAAACTTTAGTCCATAAACAATGACACTGTAAAAATGATAAATCACTGTCAATATACTTAAGATACTTGCCATGCATCTGTAATTATACTGGGTCACTCATGCTTCAAACAGGAGTACAGCGATACTGATGGTTGATTTTTACAAATAGAAAAATTTTGTGAGCTCATTATTTTTTAAAGCCCTTTTTTGTCATTGGAATATATGAGAACTTCTGCTGATAACTTAACAAATCTTTGCTCTCTATTTATCAGCATGAGATGAAAACGATAAAACGTCGTAGATTAAGAATTATAGTCTAAATATTTCGTCATAATAATAGTTTAACGGTATAAATTCATATTAAGCATATTATATATGTTATTATTTTGGTTTTAATATGAGATTTGGATTATTAATTTCATGGGCCTTAATATCCAAAAGTAGTAATTTCATGTTTAATTAGCTAATTGTGTTTTTAAGCGGTCAATTGCGCGGCTCTAAACAAACGCCGCAAATTGAATGCGAGTAGCAATTCGAGTCCAATTACTATTTTATCGTTTATCTCCAATGAGTGTTTCATTTTCGCGTGCATTGCAATAAAATCGTCGCATTGTATGGGTTACTGGGTAATTGATTAATGTACCAACGATACAACCTTATCGCGGATCGGAGAGTACGCACAATGTCCAATAAAGTAGGCGATTTTATCAGATGCTGTAAATGAATCAGTGCAGCCGAGGTTACGTCTCAGGGAACTTAAGACGCGATTGGCTTTTTACGGGGTTTATTTATGTGCTACATTTGCGTATTGAAGGAGGCGATTTTTAAAGAGATGTAGCGCTCATTGTTAAGTATGATTTGTCATTTTAATAGCTTTTATTTTTTAATGTTAATATATTTCTGTCAAAAGATCCGAAGAAAACGAAAAGAAACAAAAAAGGTTATAACTTTCGATTAAAATGTACATACTTATACACACTTTTACATTTATTCAATAACGATATGACTTAAAATAAACTGCAATAAAAAATACAAGAGTTACAAAATCTACATATTACCAGCTTTCATTTGACCAAGGGTTTCAAGACCAAGTTTAGTGCTGGATAATTGTATCGGTCTCTAATACATTTGTACACGCCAATATGACACTAAAAGAGCGATTAAGAAACCATTCCGTTGAAATTTTCCATCTTAAAGTCATATAAAAAGCAATTCGAAGGCAAGATATCAGTCGTTTACAAGTGGCGTCGACGCCATATTGCCGGCCTATTCAATGATAATTCCAGGTTCACGTCATAAATTGCCAATGTTATTGTTTTCTGTCATCATTTTGACATAGCTTATAGAATTAATCGAATATGGATGAACTTGATAAGTTCATGTGTCAGTTTTTTTCGTGTAGTCGATAAAAAATTTTAAAATTGTCAAGCCTGATTTTAATGTCACTTTTACACAAGAGAGCACGTCGTAAAACATTTTATTGGTATTGATCCGTAGCGATCTCCTTTATTTTTTTATTGCTTTGTATGGTTTATTGTATGGGTTAATAGTTAGTAGTTACATAATGGTAGATAATAAATGGGAGGCAGAGGATGGTAATGCTATAAATTATAAATATTTTGGTGTTACTAATATTAAATGTATAATTCTTCTTAGTGAACCAAGCAATCTACTTCAATCTATCTTCAACCAATTACTCTAGATTAAATGATGATGATTGATGATAGATAAAATTTAATAATAGGTACCCTTTCTTGTAGAATATATCATAAAACTGTCTCATATTAAAGTGTATTATTTATTATCGATGTAGATAAATTCCTCTCAAGTACTTTTACTTATAACCATTTTTTTGATCATTTATCATCGTTCTATAACATTAATCATTGTTCGGTTTCTTGAAGTTGAGTTGTCTGCTTAATTGGGTTTTGCTCGGTAATTTTGTTATGAAAAAAAATTACCTAGCAATAATGATTTAAAATATAAATATATTAAATAAATCAACCAATGTTTAATATACTAATTAAAATGTTACCTGTATTAAAAAGTAAATAACGTACCGCATGGGTTGTAAATAAAAAAAAGTAATTTTATACAGAGTTTAATTTGAACAAATCGCTGTAGCTATTGCTTTTATAAGAGGTCTTCTCAAGCGCAATGCCGAGCGATCTACACGAGCTCTTCTTGCGTATAGCTCACATTCGGTCACTACTGTTGTGTTGCAAGAGTCCTGGAATACAAAGTCCAAATGTGTCAACATAATGTTATTACACACTTCTGAGCAAATCATTATTAATCTTACTTAAAGAAAGAAGGAACGTTGCGTCGTAATTTAAGTTATTTATCTCAAATTATGACGATATATATATATATATATATATATATATATCGTCGTATATATATATAGCTATACGAGTAACTATTATCAATTTATCATATTTCGGCAACATTTTATTCTTCTTATTTAAGCCTTCTATTGTGGCCTGTAGTTTGTAAGTTAGATTTTAAATTACTTTTACAATTTCATTCATTCATCATTTTGTTAAATACCTTTTAAAGTAGGCTTTACATTTCTTTTTCTTAAAAATGTCATTGGCGTGGGGTTCGATTTGATATTTTTTCACCTTTATCATATTTATTAAGTTATTTTGAATCGTGTTGAGAATGCCATGAAATTGTTAAATTATTGTTATTCGCTTTTCGAGTCTTTGTATTTAAATAGCTTCGCGATGCTTCCTCACGACTTCGTGTTGCATGAATTTAGGTTTTTAAGAAACAAAAAATATCAAAAACTGTTCTCTTATTTTATTTTAATATTTTCCGAATATGTTTACGTTAAAAATATTTAGTTGCAAGTGTTAAAATAATTTTATGTATCAAAATCTTTACGCTATCGACATATAGTTCAATTACCTTGTAGTGGTTGATTTGCACTTCGCTAAAGGGCGCCGACCATCCAGCTATACCTGCTGTTCCGAGACTAGCCAAAGGATAATGATTAAATGCTGTCAGCACTCTTTTTGTTAGCATAAAACTTTTGCTATAGTGTCCTGTGGGGCTTATAACTGCTGAGCTAACTATATGACTTGCTAATTTAGGTATAGGTAGGTCCTTATCGCATTCAGATCTATACTTGATTGTATCGTAGTCATCACTTAAATTATTATTTAAATTATATTTAAAGTAACTCGTATCATCTATTAATTCTATTTCTTTTACTACTAAGCTTTGTTCGTTTCCTATCCGCACGTCATCACGTTTAATATAAATTTTAGTCTCATTTGTATGTTTACTTGGTTTATAACTATGAGTACCTTGCATGAAGTCAAAGAAGAAAACATTTCGTACTAAAATAGCTGAGTATTTATTTGAATTCCAACCTTGATATTTTAATCGCTTAAATAGGCCTGTCCACGTGTAGGCTATTTTCGGTAGCAAAATTTCATCAATATCTAATGGCACTATATATTTTGATTCTATTATATTTCTGTATAAGCAGTCGTTATATGATATAATGTGATCTCTCCTTCTTTGCCATAGTGATCGTTCATTCTTATGCTTAATAGGAACTTTAAATAATCGTACATAACCTTGAGAGCGATAACGAAGCAAAACATCTTCACTCTCTTTACTTAAACTGTCAATATACATATCTATCTTTTCTGCACCGAGCAACTTATTCGTTTCAATCCATTCAACTAAGTTTTGAGATATATCATTTTTAAATTTTAAATCCTTTACGCATATTGTAAAGGTTCTTTTATATTGTAGGCTAAGGTGAATCTTTCTGATATAAAACCCGTTGGAGGGATCGTCACACGGTTCGGTGACGATAGATATAATTGAAGGTTCAGTCAGAGGTTCCGTTAAAGGACATGAAAGCAAAACCGGTGTTTCTACGTGTGTTGACGAATTGTCCCATTCGTTCCACCAAATTTCTATCGGTTTCGCTGCGACAACTTCCACGGAATAATCATTTGCGTCGATTGATCGTGTTTGGCAGAACAATGGCTTTTCAGATGATATGTTGCGACCTGCAAATAAACAATAACTATTTTTATTGGGTAAAACTCATAATTATTATATTTTAATCTTACTTCTCTTGTAACGTTATTTATTACAAAATTCGTTTTTGCAACGAAATTTAGTTTTTAAATACCTAGATGGTCTAGTGGTTAGAACGCGTGAATCTTAGCTGATGATCGTGGGTTAAAACCCGGGCAAGCACCACTGTATTTTCTCTCGTGCTTGACGGTGACGAAAAACATCGTGAGGAAACCTGCATATGTCTAGTTTCACATAAATTCTGAAACATGTGTATTTCCCGCATTGGAGCACTGCTCCAAAGTGGAATAAGCTCCAAAAAGAGGAGGCCTTAGCCCAGCAGTAAGACATTCATAGACTGTTACTGTAGTTTAACTAATTTTACATTAATGCTAATGATATCAGTGCTCAGGATTGTTTTAGTTATTCTGGCAATAATGATATATTTTTTGATTTGGGGTAAATAACGTTAAAACGAGAGTACCGACTGTTGCGACTGCAATAGTAATAGCAATAGATTATATAAGTAATTGGGTTTGTAAGATCAATTAAATTATACATTGTTTCGCTTTGCTTTTGAATTCTATAGTTATAAATTAGTATAATAGTATAGTAAGAAAAGCAATGGTGAAGTTTATAATACGTATTTACTAGAGCTATTTCCTCGTGATGGCGGCGGTGGTTACGCGGGACTGTCATTACAACGGTGCCTCGATTGCCGGCTGCCTTTATTGAGCAGGATAGCACTTCCTACATATTTGTACTATTTATATGGGTGGGCAGATGATACAACTTTATTAGATTTTTTAGTCTCAGATATGTGACATTAAATATTCGCAAAAATTTAATTTGGCCACTTCTAGGCTGTATACGGATATTTAAATTGTTTATAAAGTTTGATTAACTAATGGTTTGAAAACCATTTTCGAAATATTAAAGCATGATATTATGTTTTTGTACACATAACTTATAATGTATACGAAGTTGTAAATCCTGTATTGTATAGGTCGTCTTAAATCATCTTAAATTATATTTAGTTATAATCAAAGCATTTACAAGATATAGAAAAAGAACCATAGCATAAAAATTCGCAAATTTTATCAAAATTGTAAAGAAATTGAAATATTATCAAGCTAAAAAGGGAGTACTAAGATGTAGCGGTCGTGGTGTTTTAATCCAGGCGTCACTACGATATAGGAGAGGCGTTTATCTCACGGGAAGGAATTTACACGACGCGAGCGCCCGACGCGAGTGACAAATGAGAGTGAACTTATCTCTCGTGCTCTCTCGCACTGTGACGCTGCACGACCACTCACCAACTTTTGTTTTTCCTGCCACTGTATCACATTAAAAAAATAGACATTTTAAATCAATCTTTAATATTAAAATATACCAGAACGTTTGTGACGATTGATGCCATTTACATTTTCGCTTTCTCCTTGGATTTAGTTAAGTCGAAGCATCAAATATAGTGATAACGTCAGGTCTGACGTTACGTTGACGTAACAATTTACTTATTCTGGAATATTTCAGAGTTTTTGTTACAAAAAAACTCAATTACTTTTATGGGTCCAACCTGGGCTTTGACTCAGGGACCTTAGGTTAGGTAGGCATAATACAATAAAAAAGAAAATAATAGGTAAGTTATTTAAATTATACTTAAATGATTTGAAGGGGCATTAATTTGTTTATGAATATTGTAAGTTGAATATAAGTTTCTAAAAATCTAGGTAAAGCCCAATAGATTTTTATAAAATAAATAAGTTTAAATAGTTTACGAAGTAGTAAAGTGTATTGTATGTTAATTTATTTTTAAATTGTCCATTTAGACGGCTTACTATAAAATATGCATTTGCAATTATTCATTAATTATTGTAGCCTTTCAAATGATGTAAATCACTTGTCATAAAAATGTTTCAAATAATTAAATATAGCATTGCAATGTACTTCATTGATTATCGAATTCATTCTTTTAAATAAAAATATATCCATTTACATATAAGAAGTGTATCGATATAAGCATTACCATTCTTGGCATCGTGCAGTAAAGTAAAAATACTTGTGATGAATTCTTGAATTTAAATTAATGGCCCTTGTATCTGTTAAAGCGAGTTTTCTGTAAGGTGTTAATAAATGGCCTGGGTAAGTGCACTTGACGTTATTTAATTGCCTTGAATTTTGCCTATTGGAGATGCCAAGAAATTCTAGTAAGTAACGTCATGTATAGAACTCTGTAAATAAAGAACAGGAATAAAAGTTAAACCCTAAATTATTAGAATAATTTAAAATTAAAATAACATCATAGGTGTTTAAATATATTATATAATAATATTATTAAAAATGATACCTACCAATTATTGTTTGCAATTATAAAATATATTTTTAGCTGTCAGTAGACTTTATCTTAAAGTTAATAATGTCACGTGAATAATGTATGACGGGATGTCTTATTTTAATTAACCGATAGTACATCAAGATGCGCGTGCGCCTTAGGCGTATTAATAATACTTGTCAACTGCGCCACCTAAGTATTCCAAAGATGTAGTAAGAACAAATCGTCCATCAATTTTTTCTTAGACTTTATTTAATATTTTACAGCGGTTTTGTCGTGCCTTGCTATTAAATATAATTATATACAAAGTTTTCCAATGAAAATTTGTGTTTGCTTTTAATAATTACGGTCAATAACAACGTCGCGAGCAAAATTATTATGAATGAGTTATTTTAATATTTATTTTAACAACACGTGCATTTTAACGTGCCGTGTTAACAAACTTTATTAATATTCTATAATATTAGGTCCTTACATATGAAATTAGCGTTTTGTCGTACTGACCAATTTGATCTGAAATATCTCCGCTGTTTAAGAATTCCAAATTAAAATTTATAAATTCATTTAGCTGGTACATTTGAGTTTTGAAAACAGTCATTCATTTATTTTTTCCTCATTATTTTTTCTTTGGCGTCGCTTATTACCGCACAATGGAAAACATGAAATATCGGTATATTTACGAGTACGAGTTCTATCGTGGCACCAGTGCTGCAGAAACAGCTCGAAGGATTAATGATGTGTACGGCGCTGGTGTCGCAAAAGAAAGCACGGTACGTTTTTGGTTTCAACGTTTTCGTTCTGGAAATTTCGACCTTCAGACCTAACTGGAGACCAAAGTGGAAAATGAAGAATTAAAGGCTATTGTGGAAGCGGATCCATCACAAAGCACTTCAGAGATAGCTGCAGATTTCGGGGTAAGTGATAAAACTGTATTAATCCACTTGAAGCAAATCGGGAAAGTAAAAAAAACTTGAACGATGGGTACCTCGTGAATATAGTGAATCGAACTTGCAAACAAGCGTCGACTGCTGTGTTACTTTGCTCAACCGACACAATAATGAAGAGATTTTAAATCGAATCATTACTTGTGATGAAAAGTGGATGCTGTACAGTAATCGGAAGCGCTCGTCTCAATGGCTGAACCCTGGAGAGAGAACCCAGCCAAATCTTGCCCTAAACGAAAATTGACTCAAGAAAATTTACATGTGAGTGCTTGGTGGACTAGTGCCGGTGGCGTTCACTACAGCTTCCTAAAATCTGGCCAAACGATAACGGTAGATATCTATTGTCAGCAACTGCAAACCATAAGCCACTGTTGCTTCACGACAACGCAATACCACACACTGCACAACAAACAACCACTAAGATAGATGAGCTACAATTGGAATGTCTGCGACATCCACCGTACTCATACATTTTTTCCGGAATTTGGACAACTTCTTACAAGGAAAAAAATTGAACTCCGATGCGGCAGTCCAAATCGCCTTCAAAAAATTTATTGATTCTCGCCTCCATGGTTTTTTTAGTAAAGGGATCAATGAACTACCTATGAGATGGCAAAAATACATAGATAACAACGGTGCATACTTTAATTAATTAAAAATATTTTACAAAAAAAAAAATGACTTTATATTCCTCCCGTACAAAACGCCAATTTCATATGTAAGGGCCTAATATAAAAATTAATCTTCATAATTATTTATAGCTTAGATAAGTTAGTAGTATAAGAATATTTTAATTTATATAAAATATTCAAAGTTAATTTTATTTTTTCCTTTAATTTAATAAATAAAAAGTAATTGATTACAATTGAAACTAACTGAAGCTGTCTATAACTTTTTTATTTCATAAGCCTCTAAATGATTACTATAACATAATATTTAAAGACAGATAGATGAAAGACATTTACAATTCATAAGTCACACGCAATTTTTTTTTAGACTCATCTCGGTAATAAGGACATTCGGGTCTTATAATATAATTTTAAAGGTACCTGGGCAATCGATCTTCGCTCGGCTCTAATAACGATTGATTTAAAAAAATATGTTTTATTTTATGTGAAAAATTGCATTCATAGATAAACTTAAAAAGCAAAACATAAAACAAAAATAAAGGCAACTTGTACGAGCCGTTTCCGAGATACACGGAAAAAAATGTGTACAAGAATTGCGCATTTAATAAAATATTAGATTGCATTTCTAAATAAAATTGTATTAGCTTATTTCTCGTCTATCCTGTATTTCATATTTTAATTTTTTATCCAGGTTCTAGGCTACCTTAATGTCAAATTTCATTACGATCGCTTCAGTGGGTTGGTCGCTATGAGGTAACAAGCAGACAGATAAAATTACCGTCGCATTTATAATATATATTAATAAATTTATTGAAATTATTAATTGTTAACATTAACATAAACTTAAAAAATTAAAAGGCATAACAAGTTGTATTTGCTACGAGTAAAAAATATTACAATTTAATAAAGACCTTTGAGAAGCTTCACTAAAAATATAGTCGTAAGATTTACCTAGATACTGTTGTACATCGCTGTTGGGCCTCAATTAAATGGTTTCTTTTATTTGTACTCTAGATGCGTATGGCAAGTTAGATAAAATCGAAACCGCAACTTACTTATTGAATGTTGAAAAACTCGATTATCTTATTAAAATAAACAAGCCTTAAACAGTAGCATATGTTGCGGTTTTGTATTTTATTTTTATAGATAAATTATAATGAACCAAAAAGTATATATATATATATATATATATATATATATATATATATATATTTAAATTATGTGTTTTTATTATTTTTATTTTACTTTCACTTTGAACTCTTATTAAAAACATTACGTGTATGCTTCGAGATTGGTAGAGAATGCAAAAGCATTATGCCCATTTGTGCTATTTTTTTATGCAATAAAATATATCATGAATAATTAATATAGAAGAGACACACACGCTGCACAATCGAATGATATTTTTCTTGGCTTTATTATCAAATTTAAAATAGGTAACAATCAAATAATTCTATTTTATACTTTTACTTTATATGATGTCATAAAAGAGTCATTTTAAGGAATCGAAGTACTGACCATGAAATGCAGCAAGAACGCGAATGTAGCGCTGGGGCAATCTTTCGTCGTAGTAAGCAGAGTAGAGAGACACGGATGTACCCTCCACACCTTGCCACGTCGATTCTTGGATGCCAGGAGACCACGTTTGGTTCTGGAAGGAAAACATCGTATGATACAAAAGGTGTAGAAGTAAAAAATATATCGAAATCTAAATTTTTATAATATTATATTAATTTTTATATTTTTATAATACTGAACAGTCGGGTAAACTTTATACTTAAACTATTTAAAAAAATATAAAAGTGAAAAGATTAATTTTTATTTTTACGTTTCAGTACCACTTGAAAGAAAAAATCTCATTCTGTCATAATTATATCAAGTAATGTTTAAAATTATACTTTGCACGAAGTCCGTGCAAAATTATGATAATCATATAAGTGGCACAACGCTACTACCTAGAAAGAAGTAAATAACCGAGCTCTGTACAGACATAAATCACGATTTTAAAAATGTATATTTCGTAAAATTTATACAATTGTTATAACTAAATATAGGATTTAGCTGAAGGGAAAATGCAAATTCTGATTTCAATTTATTATCTTAATACGATCGATCCTTTTCGAACGAGGAAGTAGTAATTAATTTAAGGATGAGTCATTTTCGATGCAATCCGGCATCGATCGTTACCTCTTCATTCGCATAAATCGTACATTATTTTGCTTCTATCGAAAGAAATTTTATTGATTTATGTTTCCATTTAAACAAAACCTGTCTAAATCATTCAATGGATTCTCATAAAAAATACTTTATACCGATGCAATAAGGTAGACATTAAATAAATCCGCATTTTTACCACTAAAGATTGAGTCAAACATTGAGTGATTAGCTATTGTGCTTTCGAACGTGTCAATTATCCTTTAATTGTCTTTTGCTATGAACTTACTTTTGAACTTAAGAAAACAATAGTTATTTATTAGAGAAAAGCAGGCTTAAAGTTAAGAAGAGTAAAGCTGAAATAGTCGATTTATTTTACACGTAAATAGATTTAAATTGTACTATGCCCTATCTTCATTTTGTTCTATGTAAGTGGTCGCTGTAATGTATTTACACCTGATAATTAAGCGATAAATTAAACGATTCTCTGCAAGAGTTCCTTACTAATTGGTGTCGAGTTTAAAAACACTTTTGAGCCACGGGGTGCATACCTTTACGTACGATTGAATGGTGTCCAATATGTTGGCTTATTACGCGCTTCGCAGCAGTATTTTATTTCTGTGCATTTGTTTCAATCTTTCTCTTTTTTCACATTCATTCAATTTTATGGTTCAAGATATTATCCTTTAGAGATCTTTATCATTTTATATTTATTATAAAACTTATTGAATATCTTATATTTTACATTTATTTTTGTTTTCAATTGATGTCTTCTTTAAAATTACGTTTATCTATACATATAATAAATGTAACTGATCGCTGTCTGTACATGGAAGATATTTGAGTGAAACTATTCTTCAATAAACTATTCGGGGGTCTTTATCAACGCAATAGAACCCAAAACAATGATTGTTATATTTTTTGTGTGTTTGTCTGTGCTTTTGTACACGCTAATCTTAGAAACGGCTTGACGAATTTGGGTGCATGTTTTCACTAATGAATTGTGGATAGCTTCACTTAAAATTTTGTGTTTTGTTTATTTCGATCTGTTTATGTTTATAAACAGATTGAATGATGTTTATAAACAGATAAAGTTATGTCAATTTAAAGAATTACGTCGAACGTTTTTCCGCAAAAAATGCTATAAAATAACTGTTCAGTTGAATTGGCTGAAAATTTAGATACCTATAAATGCTAGTCTGTAAAATTATGATAATTGAAAGTTTATAGGAACAAAACAAATTTAAAAAATAGACAGTTTCAGAGATTTAGATACTTCCAATGTAAGTTGAGCTCAGATCTATATGATCAATCATATTAAATAGCTATAGGGTAAATAGGGTTTAGCTTATGCCAGCAAACGTTAATTAACGCGCCAACACGTAGATATTATATATGTCATCTTTTAAGGTTGACTCACTATAACCTTTTGTGTGGTAATCAAATTTCTTCTAAAATATAGCATTATTTGCAAAGTAATTTTTATAAACATGGCATTAATTGTTATAAAAAATATCGAGATAAGACCATAGACAGTTTTTAATACTTTTTCTAGTTTTGACATATTTTAACAGGTATAGAGAGATAGAGTAGGTTGTTTGAAAATACTCATTCATACATAAGTATTTGTTTTCGGCTTGTAAATAACTTTGTACGTTAAAGTTTATAGTTTAGGTAGGCATTTCGTTTCGTTGCCGCATATTTTTTAGTTTTATTTTTTTCTTATTGTTTTATTAAATTTATACTTCGGTTAGTTGATAATAAGTACTTATTTTTTAAATAGACAGAATTACCTATCAATTTTAAAAGGTCATCATTTTCTGTGAAGGTATCGTTTGCACAATTAATTAGTTTGAAAAATGAAGTAAATCCGTAAATATATACAAATAAAAATAAAATAGTTACAGTACATATCGTGACCGCATGGAATGGTGGCAAGAATGCTAGCAGCATTTCCCATTTGAATCGCAATTCCGATTCTCGGGGCGAAAAATGAACCAGTTAGTCGGTAAGATGATTATGAGTACTCATATCAGATTTACTTTTTCGTTTTAAAAGATCAAAATTTCCTGTGAGGGGATCCTTTTAGTGACAATAAATAAAGCACAGGGAAAGACATTCAAGTATGCCGTAATAGATTTAAGGGAATGATGTTTTTCACATGGCAATCGTATGTATATCCTATCTAGATCCGGGTGCGGCAAAAACCAATAAATACTAATATCCCAAGAAAATAAAACTAAAATGTTTATTATATTCTGATATATTATAAGTCTGCTCTTAGTGGTTTTTTTAAGTTATACTTACTATACTAGTAATTTTCCGGGTGAAACCGCAGGCACAGCTAAAACGAATTGACTTTATATATAAAAACGATATCTCTTTGTAAATAATAATATTGACAGATTATTAAAACGTCATTACAATAAAATTTTCATAAAATTCAGAATGTTACCGTAACTAAAAGGGGGTTAGAGTTTGTCACGATTTGACTTTTGTCAAAGGACAGGGACGTGACATCGGTTCTGATCACGTTTGAGTTCGTAATAACTAACAACTGCTTTTGACATCCTTTGTGACTGTTTAATAACAGTTAGGTTACCTACTAACCGATATAATTTAATTGAAATCTATTATGACTGTTAAATAACAAATATTTATGGCATCATAATTATATGCATCGTTAATTTTGTAATGTGCTTTCGTTTCGTTTTTCGGCTTTCGTACAGTTATTTTATGTTTGTTTCGAAGTTTTTAAACATTTTTATCGTCACTGATTAATGGATTATTATGAAATTTGTATAAAAAATAATGGCCGTAATAAAACGTAATGATACGTGAACGCAAAGTAGGTACCTACGTGGACTTATTTCACAGGAATCAAATATCAACATGTAATTCATAATTCTATTCGACTGTAATAGTATATAATCAATTTCCAACCTGATTGAACCTCCATTATCTTATGGTACATTGTAAAAAATTGATGGACTCAGTATAGATAATTACTGGAAGGGTAACGTCCTCACAAATATATTCAATATTGTATAATGAGATTAATGTATTCATTCTAATGTGCGGTTTGTTTGAATTTTAATTCATTCAAATAATAATTAAAATGAAGCGGTAACATATTTTTGTAACTTCTACTTTATTATTATATTGTGTATATATAAGTACGCGCTCAAGATACCGTCTGTATTTTTTTTTTTTTTTTTTATATCGCCGGGAGGGCAAATGACTCTACTCCACCTGATGGTAAGTGGTAGTAGAGTCCAAACGCGACGACGGCCAGTACAGACGGGAAAAACGTTCTGCATTACATGACTCATGTTATTTCATTTTTTTATATTGGTAAAACATTAAAATGCCGTGGAAAATAATCGATATTGTCGAAGATCAAATTTTAAATTCCCGTGAACTACATGTACCATGCATTCCCGGAAACATTATGTCGCAGATATTTTTCAAAATTTAAAATTGCGTCATAGTTAAGTAAAGTTTTCGGTGACATAGATTAATGTATTTTCGTAAAGTGTAAAACTTTATGAGGGTTTTTTAATATTAAAAACAACAATGCTATGAATGATAATTCGTATTTTTTTCTGCGATGCCGACGCGCAAATTTTCGTAATTTTGGAACGTCGGATGTAACCATATGATGTAATCAGTATTTATATTATATCTTACATAGATTTTTTAAATAAATTAATTTGTTTAAATTAGGATCCTAAAGATGATCATTAATTTATGTTAATTGTATTATATGATGAATTTTATTTATAGTTTAAAACTAAACTGCTGCATTAAAAAGTGTAAAAGACGAAAATTAAAATATATATTTTTTGAAAATTAATTACATTTTACTCAATAATATGCTTTAGTTTGAATAAATTAATAGAGCTATATTTAAAAACTTTATATACTGATTTTCATGGAAGTTTGTATTTGAATAATTTTGGCTCTATAGCATGTTGTATCTCAACTAACAAAGCTAATTCAACGGAAACGAAGAAAAACATAAAATTGAGTAAATGCAAATTATTACCATTGATAGGGTACTGGAGTAGAGAGAGACTAAAATCGTTAAGAATAAGGTCTGGCACGTTTCTCGGGTTAGAAACTAAGGTTTGACCATATCGGGAGGGAATAGTAGATTTATTGTCCTGTCCGACCTCTGATCTTGACTATACTGGTGCGCTCGCTAGCTGTTTATGGTGAACTGGTTACCAATAGTGGTTATAAATGTCTAAAACTTTTAGAAATATATGTAAAAAATACAATTAAATCAATATTCATGTATTTTTTTTCTAATCTCAGTAGATACTTCTATAAACTTGTTTTTATACAATTATATTTAAATTTTAAACATTATGTTATTAGTCAAGATTTTGTTTTAACAATTAAAAACTTTCTGTAATATTACATTTGTTTTTATTATTATTAAGAAATTAATATTTATACTTTTGTCGAAACTAAAACATATAACTAAAACTAATCCATGTTTATGACGCAACTACAATGTAGAGACTACTAGACGAGAGAATACAATAACTTACATACATTAAAAATATATAAATATATAGATAAATTAATCTGATCGATGCTGTTTATTTATAAGTTTTATTAATTTTATTATTATTATTTTAAATTGAATGAAATAATTATATTATAAAGTGTTATTCTTTCCGCAACATAATCAACATGAATTTTTGAAAAGAATTGTTTCACTATATTTTCATACCCCGACGTATGGGCAATATATAAATTATTTTCGATTGTACAGTGTGGTCACCCCAAGTAATAGATATGCGCGCACGCACGGCGGCAGCGCCTTTCTATTAGACATACTCTTGGATATTGATTTCGATTTATTTTGCGTTCGACTTCCAATGTATCAGTATTGGTGCAACAAAGCAAGTTTAAGCTTATCTTTAGCAATAGTGTCATGTGCATTACATGACTCATGTTATTTCATTTTTTTATATTGGTAAAACATCTATGATTGTATATCTTTTTTATTAGGATTTTATAATTTTCCATGTATTTCTACTATTTTTATTATAATTAACTCCAAATTAAATAAAAAATCTACGAAAGGTGAACAAACCCGAGACTATAAAAAAAAACAAACGGTTTTTAAAATTATATTTCTACACTTGGTGGGTACGTCTTTATTACGTAGTCGATATTTTAAACTCTTTGCATTATAAATACGTTGAAAAACCATTTTCTTATATTTTATCTAACACATATTTTCCTTTGAATACGAAACGGTACAAAGCCTGTAAATGGGTTAAAGTCTCTCTTCTTATAGAAAAGGTTTGGAGCTATACCATTTCACTGCACCACATATGGCAGATACATCCGAACATGCAAAATGTTTGTCTTTGACTAAGCATGAGATAAATAAATAATCAATAATTCTCGTAGAATGCAAACTTTATTTTCTCTTTCAAATTTAAAATTGAAACTATTATTTTTATTTTGATGCAGGTTGTACCGATGTTGTATTTAAATTGGGATAGATAATTTGAGAAGATTATCATGTTCATTGACCTGGTAAGAAAGTTAATGAATTGTTATATACTCATTTTTTTAAGTATACTAGTTCATTATTTTGATTAAAAATGTATGAATATGCATAAAACTAATGAGATTCACATAAGACAGCGCAAAAGGCATTTTTTGTGTTTATTGAACTTAATTCAAATTGTAATAATTATTTTCTGGGATGGGAAAAATTAATTATACCAACATATAATAGGATTTTTATTAGGAACGATTATGGCATTGTTATTGAAAATAATGTCCGTCTTTCTATATACGGTTAACCTAAGTTTTTACTAAATGTCGTATTTTACTCGCCATCGAACACGATTACTTTAAGATAAAATATATATATTTAGTCAAAATTCCAAGCCAATAAAATTAAGACCTTTGATCATAAATTGTATATGTGTATAATATTACTAATCATATGAACTTTTCGTTTATATTTAAATATTTTTTACACCAAGTACGCTATAATATAAAATAATTGTAAGGCGAAAACTATAGGCGTAGGTTTTGTGCCTTTAAAGGCAACCCACTCATGCGTGCGCGCGCGCCTCCTATGGCTTAGAATGCATTATGCATTTTATGCAATATTGCGATGCATCTAAAATACTAAGATAGACAGGAAGTAAAGGTGAATAATAATTATATATATTCAAGTAGATTATACTTATATTCGTATCCTCTCACACATTCTTGTCTTTGCTATTATCATACATATATACATTATTATGTTATGTTAAGATTTAAGCGTTAAGTATCGTTAATTGCTGCATCGAAAATAAGTGCTAACTACATATTGTTAGATGTTGGCAGGGTAATAAAAGAGCTTGCAAATATAGGCATAATAATGAGGAGTAATGACCGCATGATTGTGAAATCTTGCTCGTTTTCAAGTAAAAAAAAAAGGTAAAATGCAAGTTTTATTCATATACGTATGATGAGTTCCTTACTAATTCATATCAACATTTAATGTTAATAACAAAGCGTCCAATCAAGAATTAAAATAAAGCAACCCTATATATATAATATACATAGGGTTTAAATATATATATATTTTGAATAATTTAAAATTAATGTTAGCTACGCTCGAGTCGTAAAAATTATTCTTCTTTTGCTTATCTAAAAAATATATTGGCTAGTGTAATACGCAACTATTGAGTTGTGTTTTATCATGTACAAAAGGCTCTTTGTAGAAAAAAAACTTTATGGCCGTTTGTTAGACTGCAGAACAGATAAAACGTGCTATTTAAACTTTTTATGTGCTTATAAGTGTTAGAATCTCATTGCCTTGGTTGAACTCGTTTTTTTAATAAATTAGAATAAAGGTAACATGTGTTTTTATTTCAATATAATTAAATATATCGTGGTTGAATGGTAAGAAAAAAGATTTTTTTACTTAAAAAGATAACGATAGATTCAGGAGTTCTATAAGAGATTAAATAAATATGGAAATGCTTACAAGAAATGGGATTTTTGGAAAGGCAGGCAGTCTGCTACATGCCTCTGGTGAAGGTCTGTCAAGTTCAGCTTGTTTGCCTTCGGAATATCCAACAATGGTGCGCATTGTTGAGAGGTTCTCTTGTACATTATGGTGTTCCTTCCAGCGAACCCCTGAGTGCCATTCATTGACACATGCCATCCAGCTCACACAGAATATAGTCACACCAGCAAGTAAAAATTTCGTCACTCGTACAAACTTCCGTGCGGTACGCGACATAATTATATTTGATTAAGGATCATGTTCATATTTAAACATAACATATAATACTTTTTCGATTGATAAGATTAATTTGTTAAGGGTTACTCCGACGACGTCGAAGGAACTGTAAGCTGCTTAGCGCTGTGCGCATGCGCTCAGGGCGCGCTACCATGGCGAACTGCGCCGGAACAGCTGATAGCGTATCAACAAAACGTTTCTCGCAGCTAATCGTTCTAAACGCTCGTGGACGTGGAAATCTAGTTTTCTATACTAGTTTTACTCGCAGACCTTCGTGTTGCTTGTCGACACGGACGTTATTCTAAACATTACTAGTTTTCTATAAAAAGCAAGGATGTTGCAATCTCACGCGGAACAAGATATTTTATAGCAAGACGAGTCCGTTTGCTCATGTGTTATTGGTTTAATTGCATAAGATCGATTATTGACGGCTTGTATTAAAATCGCCTGAATAATTAAGCCTCGAAGTCGCTTCACGAACATATTTAGAATAAGAAGAAACGTACCGTGAAATAAAGTACCATTAGATATAAATGTAAAAGTGAAGATAAGTTGTATATGAATATAGATGTGTAAATTAGGGACGAGAAGGAAAAAGAAGAAAAAATAATAATAAAGTTCAATTGTTTTTTGTAATAATAAAATTGTACAAAAAAACTATTTGACAACAGCGTATATGTTATTTTGCATATTTCGCATGTCTGAATGTTTGCATTGTCCAATAACTTGTGTCTTATAGCTCGTAGTCATACGGCGCAGAAGATGAAAGTTGATGAGTAGTTTTGTTATGATAATTTTGAACATATTGATCAGTATGGTTTAAGCGGTATCGTTTGGGCATCATCTATAATATTTCCTAGCAAATATCAATACTTTGTATAGTCAGTAAGCTCTACAGGCACATGGGGTTTACAATCTTATGTTTTATGGTTGGCAGAGAATTAACAACATGAAAAGACTTGTTTACAATTCTAACTATAACATGATTTTATTTTAACTTTTATAAATATATTTTTTTTAAATAATAATATTTTACAACGTTTAAAAAATATTACCAAAAGCATTGTTTTGAGTTAGGATTTTTTAATTATTTTATTTATACAGAAATTTTGCAAATTCTTACTGAATAAATTTACATTTATTTTTGTATGGAGATTTTAGAAAATTATTATAAAGTTTTTATAGTCAATATCGTTATTACTTTTAATTTAATCACATTTTCCATAAAAAAAATAGTGTAAGAAAGATAGCGCGTGCAACTCAGTCACACAACACAGTCCACGTGACTGAAGTAATATAACCTAGAAACCTTCCCCCATTTTACACTTCCTTTTACCTATAGAAACCAATCAAATTCAACATTCAAACTTTACTCTCATTGCCTATTATTGACTAAAAATCTAATAGGTTGTCTATTAGATTATTATTTTGGAATTTAAGAGATGTAATTTTATTATATTGTATATAAAATTTATTTCATATTATCTTTCACAGAACACGGAAATATTTTCAGGCGAAAGTCACGAAGATTTTAAATCAAAAACAAAGTCAAACAATTTTGAATTAAGATTGTTTAATGAGATGATGTCAATACAAATATAAAGCTAATATTATAAAACCCTTACAAACGTCTTACATCAAATGCTACAGGTATGCGAAGTCTGAATAACGACCCTCTCCAATGTTATTGTGCCTAACTAAGCGTTAGTTGATGGGAACAAGAATGATACGTAATGTGTCTAATGCAAATGTCAGTCGGAAAGGAAACAAGACTCCATCAGGATCTAAGCATTGTATTCCGTGGCCTTTGTTGAGCGAGGCGAGAAAAAAAGCTTAAGATTGATCATTAAACTATATATACGTTTTTTTTAGCTTCAGCTTAGGTTTTTCACGAAATTTGCCGCGAATGAGTACTAGTCATTGTCAAACATCATTTCAATATACAGTATATATATTTACTGACTGCCTCGTTGGTCTAGTGGCTTGATATAAGGCCACAGACTCGGTGTCCTGTGGTTCAATTCCCAGGTCGGACCAATAAAAAGTTATTGGGTTTTTCTGTCAGAAAATTCTCAGTAGCAGCCCGGAGTCTGCAAGTTGGAAGTGTGTACACTCCCGTGCCTCGGAAAGCGTGTAATGCCGTTGGTCCTGCGCCTGAACTCTTTCCGGTCGTGTCGGATTGCCCTCCCATCGGATTATGAGAGTTAGGGAATAGAGAGTGCACCTGTGTTTGCGCACACACTCGTGCACTATAATATCTCCTGCGTAGTTGGCTAATCTCTCTTGGGATTGGCCGCCGTGGCCGAAATCGGTCTGGAGGACATTATTATGTATTTACTGTTTCTTTTTGACAATTGATTGTAAATAGGGTTTGGGTTTTATTCCAATTTTGATAACTATATTTACCATTGGTTTATTTTTTGATATCTGTATCATCTAAGTAGATAATTAGCCCATCGTATTGTTGGGACAAGGCTGTATATCTGGTTCCTTGGTACGCCAACGGATCGGTCCCCGGCATACCGCATTTGTTCGTTTAATTTACCGTTTATTTTCTAATAAAAAAATCTACATATCACGTAGATTTAATAATACCTTCTTTTTTTACTTAATTTGAAATTAAATATTTTCTAGACATTAATAATATTTGCCGAGATATCATGTTACACTTTCTGGACGACCTTCCTATTATATCTTCGCGCGAGATAGGTAAATCTCGACCTCAAGAGAACAGCGCACTAATTAAATATAAATTGTATTTTTTCTTTTTGATTAAATATAATGATTTTATGGCAGTTTTAAATCTACTGTTAACTAACTCGTATTATGTTTTTAATCAAAGTACGTAGTTTATGTATTCATGGAACACGATATTTTTTTTTAGTGTATAGGATACACTATAATTTGGCTTTGGTAGATAAATGGGACAAAAATCGTCTTTCTTGTACGTCTTGGGATATTAGTAAATAAGTATCATGCATATTTTTTCACCGTTTATTTTATATCCGTTCATTGGTTGTTTAAGACAATTATGATAAACACACAGGTACGTGAGCGTCCGAACGCACTCGTTCTTTCCTCGTAAATTACTTACGACAATTTAATAAATACATCAAGACATAAATGCTTTTTCAATAGCCTTAGATTGCATCGAAGGGTATTAATTTGACTTGGTAGAGCTGTGCACTTTATAATTGTTCTCGCTGAGGGCTATATTGCTGCTTCATTCAGGCTGTGATGTGGCACATACATATAATTAAGGTGGATTAACGCATTGTTTGCTGTTGATAAACAATAAATTGTATTTAATATTCATTCTTGGTAGTTAGACATGTGTTATTTGAATAGTTATCTTTATGAAATCCATTGTACACTTAGGTACTTAAACACTTACTATTCTTCTCACAAAAATAAACTGTATTTATTTTAAAAGATTTTGTTAATCACTACCAAATAAGAGTATACCTGTTTTGTGTAGGCTAGTCTAATTTTAAAGACAAAAAGTTTTACTTTGCAAGGCTATGTTCCAGTTTTAGAATGACTGAGTCAGTGTAGTTACCGACGCAATGGATATAACAGCTTATATCACGTGACTAGCGGCGCGTAGACGGTGGTTAAATACTTATTGCTCGGCCAGGTGGCCACCTGGTCCAGTTGTTCTTCTTTCTAAAATAAATTATATAAGAAAATATTAGCTTCATGAAACCGCACACGCAATTAATGATGTTCGTCGTTCATCCCGAATCAGGGTTTCAAAGCGATTATTTATTTATTATAGGTAGTAAGAAGACTGACCAAGTGAAGCATAAAATGATTTCCTGTGGTATTACGACGCAATTTGTTCCCACAACGATCCAACTGAGTCATTTGAAAACCTAATTGTACGTTTTGTGGTTTTGCTTTTTATCTGAAATTCTTGTCTCTGTTAAAGGTTTTCATTTTAGGCGTAGCGTTTCCGCGATCTCTTTTCCGTAGGTGTTAGACATCACGGACCAGTTTTTATTGACTCTAGAGATAATTCGTATCTTATCCAAGTTTACCAAAGGTATAATATAAAAATATATTTGTTGGAGATTTTAAACGTGATTAATGCCGAGGCAGACGGCATATTATTATATTATGAACATGCAGCCGATATCTTAAAAGTCTGTGTTAAACATAATAATATGTATTGGACCACAAATATTCACTTATTATTATTTCTTAAATTGATTTTTTTTGCTATTAGTTATTTTCTTATATTTTAATTTTATTATAATGTTTTAATGGCTTGTTTTTTATTTTTAAAATTATTTATGATATAAAGGACATTTTTTGTAACAGTTGTGTTATATTGATATTTTAAATTTTAATAGTATATTTATTTTTTTTGGCTCATTTAACATAGTATATTTATTTTTTTTGGCTCATTTAACATAGGGTAATTTAAAACGTTACTACTGTTTAATATTTTGATACGATATAAAGCATTATTTTACATGCATAGAATAGTCTATAGTACTGTCTCCACAGAGCTTGTATTAAAATGCTAGTTTTATCTGCGCACGAGCATCTTGTTCGTTAGCGCGAGTGCTAGGTCGAGTATTGAACTTACTATCGGTGTTAGACGCAATAGTGGAGTAACTTACACCGCTTATTTATTTGCCTCATGATACAATGCTACGCCGAACTTGATAAAAATATAGATAATACTGAGTAAAATACTACCTGCTCTTCTATTATGGGATTTCATAAATGAAAAATGACACGTCCTCATACAATTATTACGAGTGAAGTGAAGCTTGACAAAAATAAAAAGTTATTGAATTATATTGATTGAGCGTAACGCAAATATATTTGGCTCAGTATTTTTTTTGGCAATATATAAATTTTTGGATTAAAAACTCACTTGTAATATTTTTTTACAACTTTGATATAAGAACTGTGACAAATGAATATATTACAGATAAACACCTAACACATTATTCAGTTAAAAATGTAGGAACGTTTAAATGTAAAGATATTTTTATTTAACTGACTCTGTCATTTTTATAACAAATTAATAAAGTTGCAAAATATTCTTACCTTGATAAATTTTAGTTACAAGTTAGAAGAACATAGAGCGACACGACGAGGTTATTATAATATTTTTTATGCATATAATACGTTACTCAAAAGTTGGTTATTGTTATTTGAAAATAAAATGCAACACATTTACGATGATTGGTAGAAGAAATAAATATAGTCAGCAGAGACATATACTATGCGCATTAACAGCTTATTACTGAATACCAAGTGACGGCTGGACCAGCGTCCTTATTTGCACTCAATTACAAAATAAACGCCTTTATATACAGTCGAGCCATGTTGTAAGAGGTTAAGGAGAAAATGCCCTGTGGTCAATATAAATTGAATCTACCATGCGTATTGAGTGGTCGTTATAGTGATATGTGAGTGCGCGCTATTGCTCTCATCTCAACAGTTCCGGACGGTTTTTCAATTTAATTTTTTTAATATAATCTGATATATATATATATATTTAATTTCACACGTAAAAATAGAGAGAGCATTTGATGTTAGTAATATTTTCTGTTATATATAAAACATAAAAAAAACTTTAATAGGAATAAAAATAACTTGATGGTCACATTAAGCTCACGGTAAAGTGGCATACAAGATTTTAATGCTCCATCGCGGTTGCAATCTCAATAAACCAATTTGCGACTGGTCCGATGTCCATGATACGTGATCCTACATTATAGGCCTTTGTTTCGGAGACCCCGACGTGGTATACGACCTAACCGACCGACTGACAGAGGTATTCACTTAAAACGCTTATTTATTACGTCTGTGCACTGTCATGGGGTAACATTGTCTGTTGTATTTATTAGCCTATTTTCGACATATAATCGTAATTCAATTACTGATTGAACGGTACAAATAAATTAGCTCAGTTTAAAACTCGATTTTATCAATAGGGAGCTTGTCTTTTATCACTTGTCTTGTGTCAGTGAAGTAATCGTAATATTAAATGTGTACGTTCACGTTAAAGTTCGTTCATTCTACCCCTACATGTTCTTTGTTGAATAAAACAACATTGTAATACATATATTATACCCCTTTATATTTACTTTACAATAACACAATTACAGTACAAAAATTAATTTGGTATTGTTACTCATAATGTGAACTGTCAAATAATTGTGTTATTTGTTTGTTTATTTTATACTAGCTGCCAGCTTCAACTTCGTACGGGTAAAATAAAATAAATAACTCGTATAGATATTCTTATTTAACCAATCATAAGATGTATAAACATTCACCAACCGATCTATTCGCCTATAGTGTGTATGAAACATATCGTACTAAATATCTCATAATATTTCTCACAATTGTAAAAAAAGCTATACATATATCTCAAAAAACGTTTAAAATGAATATGTAATGTTATTTACTTTTATAAGTCACTTATTTACTATTATAGATACAAGCGTATGTATTTATGTTTATAAAAAAAATTATACTATTTTAAGAGTTGGTTTAATCACTCAGTGATTATATCACCCTCGTCGGAAACCATAATATTACAAAACATATTATAAATAAAAATAGCTAAGCTAAGATCTACATAAATCGTATGATATTTTGACGAGGCAATATCATGTTCTCTTAGTATATCATGTTTTCCTTGATACTGGAAGGCGACTACACTGTTACATTTGTCAACAATATATTGTTTAAGCAAAAAGTAACTCGCTCAGCTTGGATCCGGACAAACTTTATCAAATTATGATGTACTTCAAATTTAACCCAAAAGATATGCAAAGCTGTTCAATGTAATGTGTTCGGACGAAGCCTTACCGTTTTGGAGTACGTACCTTGTCTTTAAAAAAATAATTACAAAACGTTGTTTACATCTCTAAAAGAATCTTGATAAATTTGTATAATATTAGTAATCAATAAACCATACGTAAAAATAAATATATAGGTATGTCATTAATAAAAACATTTTTAAATTATTCAGCGCTGCCGTTTCTATTTCCAGACAAGGAATTTTATCTTACAGTGAAATATTACCCAATCTATTGAAAATATTACCATTTCCTTTGAGCAGTGGTAATAGGTCCAAATGATATTTATTACAGACGTCGATGCATGATTGTGCGGTTCAGAAGGAAAACGCTTTATATGTAAATAAACATTGTAAAATATATTTGTTGCTATTTATTTTAGATCTTTATCTACGTAATTATATTGTAAAGTTTCGATTTGACTTTGCTTGTATTTTTTATAATGCTATTAACACGATGTATGTTAACACAAGTATTAAAGTAATGTTCCAAAAGATAAAGCTATTCAATTATTTAAAGCAGAACAAAAAGCTTTACTGTTACGATGAAACGTGAGATCAATGACAGTGTAAATGGTTGTTTTAGTGACAGTTTCATATAATTTTATTTGTGACAGTTACCACTTAAGTGGTAAATTGAACGTGCGACTGTTAGAAATAGGACAAACACATAGTATTTGCATTGTTGTATTAAGTCAAGATAATAAAAGCCGTTGCTATGGGAATTTTGTAAGCTTTGATTATGCGAGACACAATCGAATTAAAGTGTCACTTTCTTGTATGCTATAATTATCTTCATGGAGGCAACTAACTTTTTTTTCTTTTATCTTTTTTTTGCATGTATTTAGTTAACTTTATTTCTTGTATGGTAATTGTGCGCAAAAAAGAAATTTACCTACAACAATAAATAACTATTTGATTTATTTAATGTACTACAAAAGCTTACTATAATATTATTAATTGGCTTATATCATTTACTTTTAATGCATTTTTTACAAATGGTAATTGCATTATTTTGTAACTTTTTATAGTAATTTACATTATATTTTAGACTCTCCATGTGGATAATTTGTCAAGGAGGACAATTTGTTATAAACAATATTCGTCGAGATGATGGAAGAAATGATTTACGTTATACGTTGGAGAGTAATTTAAAGTTAAGTATCAAGAGAGGAAAAAACTGTCAATTGTAGGTAATTACAGCTACCAATTTAAAACAAATGAGTCTTGTTTATATCTCGTTTATAAAGGTTTATTTTCACTACAACTTACGTATTTGGTAATATCATCAACTTAATTTTATATGTCTGAGTAAAATTAAATCTGTATTAGTGAAATAGTCCCGTATGTTTTTTAATTATTCCGCATTAGTCTGAGCAATATATTATGCAAAAAAAGAATAATAATATTCCTCTAGACCGATTTTGGCCACGTCGGCCAATCTCAAGAGAGGTTAGCCAACTGCGCAGATTTGCAGATTTGCAACACGGGTGCACTCTCTATTCTCTAACTCTCATAATCCGATGGGATGGCAATCCGACACAACCGGAAAGAGTTCAGGCACAGGACAAACGGCTTTACATGCTTTCCGAGGTTCGGGAGTGTACACACTTTTAACTTCCAGACTCCGGGCTGCTATTGAAAATGCTTCGACAGAAAACTCAACAAAACTCAATAACTTTTTATTGGCCCGACCTGGGATTTGAACCCAGAACCTCCAAATCTGTGGCCTTACATCTAGCTACTAGACCAACGAGGCGGCTATACAAAAAGATATAGGTATTGAAGTATTTATAATAATAATAATAAGTGCTTACTCGACGCTAAAACTTATATACTATAAATAAAAGAGTGTGAAGATTATGTCGGAATATTACGAGATTAAGTTGAATTCGAAGCCAATTTCAAGGACACTCTTTATCTAGCACAAGTATGATGATTGATGAGAAAAAATACCAATTAAACTCTTTTTACATGCAAATTAAGAGATTAAGATCGTTTTCAACTTAAAGATAATTAAAAAATCTACAATCCCAATATTGGTTTACCTAAATGCGCATGGAAGTTATTGTATTTATTTTATTGCAGTTATTTTTGTATAACAATTGACATTTAAAGAACGATGTCGCGCCCACGTCGGATAAAGCAAATCCATGTTCCAATAGAAAGGCGGAGGATTCCTGCGAGATGAACTTACCTTCGTAGCCGTTTAAGAGACACTTTGTCTTATTACTTTCATAATCAGGTTTAACTCTATTATAAAATTATCTCAATAACTTTAATAGGTTTGACTTTCCTTTTATATGTATGCCATACATTGGCATAGAAATTACAGTTTTGAGATAAGTTAAAAATAAATAATGAATGCAATTGTTATTGTTTTAATTAAATTTTAATGTGTAATGATTACGTATAAGCGTTTTTCAAAAATATTATAATTGTTTTTCTTCTGTATTTCAAACAGTTATAAACCATAAATTATATATATAAATTTGAACGGTAAATATTGTGTTCAAATTTAGTTTAAAACTGATAACATAATAATTTTTCTTACATTTGAAACTTTTAATAAAGCGGTAATTTCTTCAAACAGTACTAATAAGTTTTTAATGAAATTACTAGTTTCTTCTAGAGATTTATTTGAAGAAATTAGTAATAAAAATATTATTTATTTATAGCCGCATATAAAACTGCCAGTAGCATATCTAAGAATACTCTAGAATAATTTTCATTAATATTAATGTCTTATGGTTTCTTATATGGAAAATGTTCTTTAATTGATGTTCCCGTTTGTGGACTAGTGAGTATTTTAATGAGGAAAAATAAATTTATTCGCTATCGTATAGCTTATCGTGTGGCGTAATCTCGATCACTGTGATCAGTAAAATACTGTGAGTTGACATTTGAAACAAGTTGTTTATATGCAATTTTTTTGTCTAAATTACAGTTTGGCTGCATTATTTTTTACACGTATACAGTCTATAATATAATGTTTACTTTTTAATTTTGAATTAAGTTCACGATCAAAGCAAATACTTCTAAAAATTGGTACATTTTTCTTTTTTGATAAAATTATTTGTTGTCATTAAATAATCTGTAAAATAAAGACTAAGACTTTTACATATATAAATTATTGGTTGACTTATGTTATTTAATTGTTTAAGGACTTACAGCTAAAGATTCACATACAACATATAAATTCTTTTCATCTCTTATTTTTTTATATATAGCTTTATAAAAAATAAGAGGTGTGTGTTTCTTCAATTGCAGGACACCACAGCTTGCACAATAAAGTTACAATGGATAAAGTCACACGTACATTTATTATTCAATTGTATTATATATGCTACATTATTTATAGCTGTTTTTCAAAAGCAATAAGTAAATTGTTATGTTTTTTTAAAAGGTTTGCGGATTTATTATACTCGGAGTCAAACAGAGCTTTATCTACGTGAGCATAGTCGCAGCGGACAACTAGTTCCACATAAACATACGATATTTATCTGTTTTACTCTACGGGGTCGCCCACATACGACTCAATATAGCTCACTCGTATGTGCTTTTTTGCTTACAATTTATATCAACTCACACGATTAATTAGGTCGTATTTAATTTTTTGATACATTAAATTATATTTTTTTATTTTGAATTAACTAATCTCAAGACAGCCTACCTTTTGTCAGATGACAATGTCTACGACGTTAATATAACTTAATATAATATAAATTAGGCAATTAGTACAACCTCTTCAGGATGAACACAATATGCGTACACAATAAATAACTAAAATAACTTAAAACTTTAACACAAAGTATGTGTGTGTGGATGCTAATTAAATCGTGGCATAGGAATTAACAGCATATATATAATATAAGAGGTAACATATATAGTTATGTGGTTGTTTCAATTAGATGTGCGTGATTTCTCTACTTATTTTCAAAGTGTAATAAATTGTGATGGTAAGACTTTTATGAGTTTCATTTATGATTTAAATGACACCTTTACCAATTATTTATTTCATTCGACGGTAACATTAAAGCTTAATTGATTTTGTATGCAATAATTTTTGACGGCGTGAGTTTAAATGCAGGGCCACTTCGCATCTGTACTTGTCAATGGAATTTTATTACTTGTACTTTAGTTTACAAGAGTATTGATTAAAAGTACTTTCAGATACATAAGTCGCCTTGTAGGTCCATCAATAAAAATACATAGCTTCATATAATTTGTATAACAATAAGAAATATAGTAAAAGCCTATGTACGTATGTGCTAAAATTAAAAATTTCTTTGACTTCATTTGTTACTTGTCACAAATTAAATTTAATACCCATAAAGCATACTTTATATATAAGATGTAACGTATTATATCTTTAGTTTTAACAAATATTTATTATATTAACAAGGAGAATAACATATTTAAATTCAAAGCGTATTTCGTTCAAGTGTGCGTTTTTGGATCATTAATTTCATTTTAGCATATCAGATTTAAATTTAACAAATCAAAGGATATGGATTGCACTCGAGGGGAGTACGATAATCGAGTGCGGGCCAAAATCAAACATCGATCGACATAATTTACGAATTACAGGTTGTTTTTAGAATATATTATTAATATCGAATATGGAATATATTTGGGACGATTAATATTATTATGTTCTCGTAAAAATAATAACTTACTTGATTGTAAAACCAATGTTAAACTTGTATTATTTTTTAAGTTAATTTAGTATTGTGTTATATATTCCTATCAGATTTATTTATTTAATATTAAAGTTCGCGAATTTTTACTAACAAGCGTTACCTACATTGTTTAGTAGAAGGAAAGGTCATTTAGGTCATTGAGTTGTCCACTTCAAGAAATTGTTAGGAATTGACATATGACAAGGGAAAAAAAATCCAACATCTCAACTTTCACGAGAAACCTTTTATGGACCCTTTTATTAGAAAGTTAAAGGACAAAAGATACTTTAAGCATGTATTTTGTATAAAAGTTTGCCTTTGAGAAATATTATTTTACAAAAATGACATTCTATATGTACAGGTTTATCTCAACATAAAATATTTTTAATATTTAATATTCAATAATTATCTAACCTAACAAACTCACTTTAAACCTTCTCTTTTTTTTATAGAATACGAAAGCGGACGGCATTGTAAGAAATGTCAACCATCGCTTACATAGCCAATGCGCCACCAACCTTGAACTAAGATTTTATGTCCCTTGTGCCTGTAATTACACTAGCTCACTCACCCTTTAAACCGGAACACAACAATATCAAGTACTGCTGTTTTGCGGTAAAATATCTGATGAAAGGGTTGTTCCTACCCAGACGAGCTTGCACGAAACCTTACCAGTTAAACTGATATACGTTAATAGCATTTTGGTGCTATTTGTTTATTGTAAGCATATCAAAATTATCCATATAATATTTACTATTGGGCCTTTAATACTGAATTTTTTTAAGATAAAATGGTATCAAGTTTATTTGTAAAGTATGTGTAATGTGATGAGTAAGTTTTGTAAGAAATCCGAATAAACAATAAAACAAAAATTGATTTTGTCAAATAATACAAATCAAACAGAACAGAATAATTTATTCTTTTAATAAACTTCAAAGCGGACCTTTATTGATATTTATTATATAGTTGGCTTATAGGATACCCTTTCCGGTTCGAAAGGCTATTGAACTTCCTAGAAGTTAAAAGGGAATCCACTTTTTATTCAGGTTCATTCTTGCGTAACCTGCCTCTGCACTTTTTATTCTAATAAACAAGTTTGTAGTACATATCACGATAACGTCAAGAGGTTATAAAACATGTCTTAAGTATATTAACATACAGCTGAATTGAGTTGTCATTTGTTCAAAATGAAATGCATAAAGATTGTTACCAAGCATAAGCGTTTTTGCCATTTACATTTTGTCACGCTCCTTGGGTAGAAATTATGTATCTGGTCTTTAAAATCTGACATGTTTGACGAATTAGGAAACTTGCAGAGGGTTCATTGCAATTCGTAAAATGATATCAGTCTCTAGACCTAAGTGGCTTAAATTTGAAAAACTGGCGAAACATATTTCTTATCATTTTAATTAATTTAGAATTTCTTAGAATCTCCTGGCATCCAATAATGAGGTTAACGACTTTATGACCTATTGATTTTTCTTTATGTTATAATTTTTTGTTATCACATGTGAATGTATATGTGTAAATATCACAAACAAATATTAAGTTTACGATAAAATTAACTATTGTGATGGTTAATATAATGGGATAAGATCTGTTTTAGCATCGTATTAACATGTTATTATCATATTATAGCCTCGTGTGGACGAGTAAGGGCAGGGCAAGTCGATGCTTTAGGCAATCCGACGGTCTTTGAAATACGTTGCCATTGTGAACTGTTCGTTGAATAAATATTTTACTTAGCGTACCACCCAGGCTGCTGGCAGAGGTCTGCACATGATTGATCTTTGAAGGGCAGATATAAATGGTTTGAAAATACAAACATGCTTCGTTGTTTTAATTATAATGATGGCTTTTAAAAATAGAGTTTATACTTATCATAAAATTAAGGTGATATTTTAAAAAAGCGGACTTAGAAGAATGGTGAGTTGTGATCTTTTATTAGTAAAGTTGTTTTATGAATCATTACTACTAATTAAAGCAAATTTTTATGGAGATTTACCTACTCAATATTTAATAAAATATACGAAGGTACCCATTAAAACATTTGTTAAACCAAGCCGCCGCGAGTAATTTAATAGTTAGTAATAAGTAACAAATTAAAATTAATTTTAGTCTCTAGTTTTCTATTACTTAAAGAAAAAATACGTACGAAGTATTGGATGTAATTTAAATCTCTAACTCACTTTAATAAGTAGTACTTAAAAACTGAAGTATATTATAAAAATAAATATTACTCGTATACCGCGCTTTATTAACGCTTAAAAAGCTATGTTTGTTTTTATGTTCATTTCTGCATAAAGGCTCGGCGTGGCCTTCGTTCAATATAGATAGAAACTAATTCACAGGTAAGTGTTGTTTCAGTTAAAAGAAACCCGCAAGAATAAAAAAGTGACGAAGTGATCGTGATATTTTCAATAATTAATAAAAATTAATCTTAGGCTTGCTTATGTTTGCTTATGTGATGTGTCATTTTTATTCTCTTTATTTGAATAAGTAAATTTATCGAATGTTTAACAGTTAAGATAGTAAAGTCGAATGTTTTTTTATGTTGATTTTGTTTGCTTTTTGGAATAAATTATGTTATTAGTTAATAGCGCGTCTTTACCGTTATCTTCAAAACGTGTATATTTTGAGCTATAACCACTCGTTATTACTAAAATTTTAAAATATTTTGCTCTCAATAATGTATGTGTGTAGGTCAATTAATTACTCGATAGTTTTACTCGTCACACAAAACACCACATAATGAATAAAATACATGAATTCAAATTTACTTTACAATTATATATTCTTAAATTTTTTATACAATAAAGCTGAAGAGATTGATGTTTTGATCAGCGGAATCTGAATAGTAATTATTTTTAAATTTGATAGCCCAATTTTTTAAAAAGGTTATAGACTGACTTATTTACTCGTAACATCAGATTACGACTCACGAGGACAGTACATACAGAGGCAGTAATTTCGCGGGTGAAACTACGAGCAGCTAGTATACTCATATATGTTTCGTTTTACTAGAAGCCTCGTTGGTCTAGTAGCTAGATATAAGGTTGGGTTGGGTTTTTCTGTCGAAAATTCTCAGTAGCAGCAATTAGCTGTAATAACACTGGCTCACTCACCATTTAAATCGGAACACAACAATACCAAGTACTGCTGTTTTGCGGTAGAATATCTGATGAGTAGGTGGTACTTACCCAGACGAGCACGCACATAGCCCTACTACAACCAGTAAATCCGTAAAGCCGTTGGTCCTGCGCCTGAACTGTTTCCGTCCGGGTCGGATTGCCGACCCATCGGATTATTAGGGAAGGACTTTTTTTTTTATTATTATTTTATTATTTATAATAACGGAGAGTTAGGAAACAGAGAGTGCACTTGTTTGTGCACACACTTGTGCACTATAATATGTCTTGGGCAGTTGTCTAATCTCTCTTGAGATTGGCCGGGCTGGGAGACATTTTATTATTATATGTTTCGCTTTCAATTACTGTAATTGTATAATATTATAATGTATTAATTGGTATATGTATATTTATTTATGTATCTTTAAGTCATTTGTAATCAAAAGTTTTTTTTTTATTTTTGAACTTTTTGACTTTCTTCTACCTTAACGTTCCCTGAGAGGGAGGTCTTCGTGATAAATTCGCCTCTTGTACGTCTTACTCGAATTTATTATTATTATATATGTAATCTTTATTTTCCTACAATAAGTATTGCATTGTATTGACGATTATCTAAAGAAAGAGATAAAAAACCAATATACTGAATCTTAATTTTCAAGGTAAAACTGATCATAAACATATGATTATGTTTTTTTTTTGTAATCGGTTCTAAAGTTAGTTTCACATTTAACTCTTATAATATACTTTTTTTTGTCTACAGATAAATAATAGCGTGCGTGTCCCATCAGCATGTCGTCCTCTTTAAGTACTTTTATTATGGTTAATGCTGTCAACATCTTGAACTGCCCTGGGAAGTCTTCGTAGTCGAGTTGTTTTAATTTAAATATAATAATTATATGAAAAAAATAAGGCAAAACAAATTTATTGGCTCGTAAACATTCAAAAAGGTAATAAATATAGTTTTTAGAATGTTGGTTGTTTAAATATAAAATAGTTTGTTATATTAAAATATATTTTAGCCAACTAATGACACTTATTCTGCTGTATAATGATTATTCCTTTAAGTTCAACTTAATCTGTCTCTCCATTAAGATGTGCTTTAGTTACTTTTTTCTTAATTACAGAAAGTTAGATAGCTAATTTTGGATAAGCTTCTAAGTTGAGCACTTATTGATGTATTTTATTATAATCTTCAAACCTTATACTCGTTTCTTAACTTATTTCATTTAGTTCCAAAGTCATAGGAAAGCTTATCCTTACAATAATTACGTAAAGACGCGTTCCCTGCCACGGCTTTCCCAATTATATTTCCAATTACATTGATGTTCAAACTTGAGAAGCAGAACATGTTCCCCAATTACAAGATAATGTTATTTCGTTAAGATCAGTGTATAGTAACGTGAGTCTTAAGACAAAATTGTCTCTTTTAATATAAATTTATTAACATTTGTCTAAAATTCTACAAAGTAAAAAATGTAAATATAATATAAATATAATTACTTCTTAATATGATATTCAATAAATTATTGAATATTCTATGGAAAACAACTACTAATGTAAAATATGTGGATAGCTCAGCGCATGGATCTCAACCAAAAGTTGTGATGATTGATGTTGAATGAGTGAAGAAAAATTTGTAGATTGTTTTTATATATACATTTTCTGTACATTTTTAGATTAAAATAGGTTTAAAGTTCAATAGTATGAGTTGATAGTGTCGTTAAAGCCTTAAGATCGTAAGCATTGAGTGTGTACACAACCTTTGTGCTTGTGCACAGTGATTGCTCGGGAGCAGTCGTTTGGACGTCAATCAGGTTATTTTTTAGTAGTTTTCTTTTAGTTTTTGCTCCTAGCTCTACTATAATTGCACATCATAAATCCTTATTGTTGACGCGCCATGATGAATGCGAAATGTAGAATCCGTAACTAATGGAGCAGAATATATTTTCGCCTCAGAACTGTTTTTTTTTCATGGTACAAACAAGTTAACCGGTTGTTATATACGTTTGAATCAGTTAGATATTTTTAAATATGTGCAATGAAAATGTAAATGAATTAACTTAAAGAGATAACATACATTTCATTTTGATTTTAGTAATAACATTTGTCGTAGTAATTGTTTTGTTTTGTTATTTCATTATTTATTTTTTACAGCATGATGGAAACATTTCAAGTACTTATTGCAGTCGTTTATGTATTTTGTATATTTATAATTTATATAACATTAATTGATTCATAAAAATAATTGACATACCAATCAATACCTACTTCTCGTTATATAAATATTATAGAAGATAAAAAATAACACAATCCCAGATCACCTTTCCCTAAATGTTATAAAAAAATATTATATATATATATAAAATAAATATGTATATAAAATAAATAAATAAAAGTAGTCCAAGCCATAACACATTATAACATACATTATTATTAACTATTGGAAAACCCGTTTGTTATATCTAATTATATAAAATGGAGCTGAACTTATTGCAATAATAACTATACCTATTTATAAAAATAGTTGAAACTGGACTGAAGAGGTAGGATTATTTTATGCAAGAATAAGAATCATCACTAGCTGATGGTGTAATGGGTCAATTTTGCTCATTTTGCAAAATAACCAGTTGTAATTATTGTGTGAAATTATTATCTCATTACTAGTTATAAAAGTCAGTTCAACACTTTCAAGACTAGCTGTATAGTTAAGCAATTTTGAACTTAAAGTTAATAATTGTTTCTGATTGAAGTTTATATGTATACACATTACATTGGCCCCTCCTAGGATGTTGTAAAGCTCCCAATCCTTCACTTTCTATGTTCAGTTATGTTCCCACCGCCACTTATACCAGGTCACCGATCCACTTGGCTGGACGGCGACCTAAACTGCATTTGCCCAAGCCAAGGAATCATTGGTCATTCGACAAACGCGACCAGTTCGCTGCCACCTTAGTCTCATAATTATTAAAGCTTTGTCGGTAACTTCACTTCTACTTCTGATAATTGCAATTGTTATTTTAGATAAAAGAATTAAATATTTTAATTATATAAAAAATGCTCATAGAGACCGAGATGGCCCAGTGGTTACAACACGTCAATCTTAACCAATGATCGCAGTTTCAAACTAGCATTACTGCATTTTTATGTGCTTAATTTATTTTTATAATTCGCTTGGAAAATATCGTATAAAATTAAATATGTACTCTAACGTAAGAAAATCTGCCACATATGTGGCCCAACCGACCACACCGCATTGGAGAAGCGCGGTGGAGTAAGCTTATGCCTCACACTGTGACATTGCAGGCTGTTATATGTAACAAATTAATTACTAAATGTACAATAATGTAAAATTTTATAAGCAGTGTATCGCGAATTTTACATTAATACTATATCCTTATACACAACTCATTATAAGTTATGGAGATAAATATCACACGCGCCGAAGACAAAATATACGTAGGTATTTCCATCCAAAATACAATTAAAAAGCTTCACAAACATTATTGTTTACTTTATGTTCATACGAATAATATTTTGTTATAAATGTGATAATAATTATTATTAATGTGATAATAATTACATAAAACACATAAAAAAGATTTTAGTCATTTAAAACTTCAGAAAATGAGTCGTAATCGCCTTTTGCCATCTGTTTTTCTTGGAGTTCAGAGTACCAATACAATTGGTAAGGGAGTAACTAGTTTAAAATTCTATTGAAATTTGCTCCTCACATATTAACAGGCGTAGTTAAATAAAAGGTTGAAAAAAATAAACTATGCGAAGAAGCATCTTCGAACACGAAGAAGGGTGTCACTACAAATACAAAGACGCTTTAAAAACTCATAATGTTGTTATCGTTTGATCTTTTGAATAACATTAAAAATGTAAATATTAAGCATGTATGAAATATTTTAGATCCTATAAATATTTAAAAAGAGTACTCATATAGATAAAAAGAAAGATATTTTACGATATGTTTAATTTAAATATGACTCATTGTGCCAACAATAGTTCCAGTTAAATGTGAAGATTTCTGAGCGGAATTTGCATACTGATAATATTGCAGAACAATGCGAAGGTATTCAAATGATTCCGTGTGTCCTGGAAGATTTATGCATGTTTTTGACCCAAGTTAGTGCTATGAAGTATGGCGCTCTCTTAGCGCTATGATATATCGCTGCGATATCATCGGACTTGAAATATTACTTGTTGATTTTAAAACTGGTTTATTAATGAAATAATAAAAATATGTAACAATTTTGCTACAAATCGTATTGGATAAACATCGGTAAATATCCATTGAGCAACGTATGCGAATGATTGAACATCACATGCTTAAGTAGCTAACTTTTGTAGATTTAATAAATGTTGCAAACGAAATGTATATTACTTTTACACGGCTACTTTCATTAAAATAAAATAAATGAATAAAATACAAGGGTATATTAACCAGAAATACCAATGCTGCGGTGCGTGAGCAACAAGCAGAGATAATTTGACGTGTCCCGTCAGATGAGTCGGCTTGCTTATCCTACGATAGTCGGCTAAGAGGCTATATCATTAATCTTAGATGACAGCTCAATTACCTTCAATCTCGCGCATATCGCACCGAGGTTTTGATTTGTACCTCACATGCATTGAGAAGGGTAAGCTCCTGCAATCATTTTATCTTCGCTTTACACGGATGGCTGTCATAAAACTTGATAGCAGAAGAAGCGCTATTTTGCTTTATGAGTACAATTGTAATTCCAAGTAACTGCCTGTCGTTTACGACTACGACATATTATAATAATTACCCGTTGGAATTTTTCGATTGTCTGACGCGATGAAAACCCTTATTATAGTATTATAACCAATTAATTATATTTTCAATTTTATGTGAATAAGTTGACTGTTGATCAGTTAAAGCAACTTATGCAAATTATGTGATATCAACATAAAACAAATAGGTACTCGTTGTTGGTCTGAAAAATGAATCTAAATGGAACAAAAAATCGTACACGTAAAAATAGATAAAACTTGTATAATATTTCTGTACGTTCTTTTTTATAATTCTCCAGGAATTTATTATGAGAATGCGCATTGCAAATAGCACATAAATAATTGTTTGTATATTTTATAAATTAATTATTTATTAACACTTTTTTTATTTTCATTGTCAGGTAACCAGTGCGTATGTATATATTATCTTTATTTACTATATGTCTTTCATTAGTATTCTAATAAAAACTTCTTGATACTAGAAATTAAACTTTAATTATTTAATTTCAATCAAAATTTAATATTACGTGAATTTGAAGATTTTGGAATATCCATAGAAGTTAATTATTTTCATCATATTCAAGCTTTATAACTATGAACATAGGGTAGATTATATTATTATTATACAATATTAAATATAATATGTAAATATTATAGTTCGTACGATCGTATAGGTTTTGTCGTATATTGTATTTAAATGTATTTTAATGAATATTGCTTATTATATGTCGCGTTATACCGCTTATATATCAATACTGGCTATTTTTTAGGTCAAATTCGACCGATTTCGTTTCGTTCATATCACACTGTTCATTCTCTTCCGTGAGTGATAACTTTTATTCCCCTCATTATAATAAGAACTTAAAAAATATATACTTTTTTATATATCTGGATCATTTTAGTTTATGTATTTATATTATATATATTTGACGAAGAACGATATAAAAGCAGATAAAAATATGATTAATACTAGTCTTATTGGCATTTATTTATAGTGGAACAATATAAATGAAAATAATACTGTATGTATATTCTCTTTGGTACTCACAACTAATTTAGTTTCTTTAAAAATAATGTAGTCTTGATAGTTATTGAAGTAGCGCCCTCTCTTATTATTCTATAAGATCACTTAGTTAAGGCAACGTTTCTCGTGACCCTAATCTTGAAATAATTCATGAAGAGTTTTGTAGATGGCGCTTCTATTTTCCATGTCACTAATTTATAGTGATAATATGAAAGTATTTAATAACAAAATAATTATATAAGCAATTGGGCGACCGAGCGTGACTCGGCTCTAATAATAGTTATAGTAGATATAAACTTTTTTTCTGTGAAACTTTCGCCTTTTTTCAGGAAAACATCTGTCTAACTTAAAAAACAAAATCTTATCTAAATATAAAATTTGAGCCAAATCGCTTGAGGCATTTCTGAGATACACGAAATATATTTATCTATGAATATATAAGAATTGCTTATAAAATTTTCTAATATAACAACATAATTAACATATTGTGTTTACATAATTTTTAGCCGACTTCGAAAAAGAAGTAAGCTATATATACATATATTTTTAAATATATGTTAATATTTTTTACACATTCAGTTGATTGTAAATTACAAGTGTAATCGGGGAAAAATATAAATCTATTAATCATCATGTTTCGGTTCGGAGTACAGGTCGTTACTGAAACAGCGTTAATTTTTTATTGAACTTTTTTCTGTTTACACGTTAACTACAGCCAGTGTCGTGTACATCGAGCTCATAATAAATCAACGGTAGTAGTAGTACCTACCACTATAATATACAGCTATTTAATGTAAAAAAAATCTTTAAAATTATACTAAAAATCATTTGCGCTTAGAAAGAAATATTATAATATATGAAAAATAACTCGTCTTTGTAATACAATTGCAATTAAGGAATATATTTAAGAAATCTTTACCTAGAATAAAATTACGACGCCAGTAAATGAACACTTTTACAAATGTTTTTCTTCCTGTCTGATCAAATTGCGACTTCATAATGTTGGGAATTTGTATTTGATAATGTCTCTGAATTGTCTATACTTTATTCGTTCGTCGTTCGTATTATATACTCTTCACTACGCCCACCCATTCGCTATGATAGATTACATGAAGTTGTTTCCATAATATTAATATCAACAACATGTATTTTTATAATGAAGCCATTTTGTCTTTGCCTGCAAGGTCATTCTTAGGTGTTTCAAAACTGTATTCGTTATATAGCACTATAAAACTTTAAATTTTCGAGACATTATATAGTATTGTACATGTAAAATTTAAAAAGTTACCTTATATAAAATATATCATTACATAAAATGGAAAATGTTTTCTTCGCTTAGAATAGTGGAACTGTCCATGTCCGATAAAGTTTATTTAACAAATAAAGCCCTTGAAATGTTTCGGTTTCGTGAGTAAACATTCATTCGGGGCAGAACATTGAATGGAAACGAATGGATATCGGTTTTACTATTGGTCAGTTTAATTTTACCCGATATTGTGCTCGCCGCGCCTTTCATCAAACTTTAGGTTGCAGCGTAGTAGTTTTATGATTGAAAACTTTTTTGAAGGATCAGTAAAAGAACGTTTATTGAGAATTCATCGTATCACCTTTTAAAACAATAAAAAAAATCGATATAGATATTATTATCAGATCATATAAATAAATTAGTCAATTTGAAGTAACATGTGTAAAATATTGCCGAAAAGTAATATCTAATGATCAAGATTTGGGTAGAAATAGAAAATTCCTATGGATGTCATGTTATGTGACCAATATTTTGTCACAAAGTATTACGTAGAGTCAGTAATATTATACTTTGTTTGTTTTTTTTTTTAATCGACGCGTTATTTAAGTCTTATTGTACTTTATGAACGTTTATTATAGAGTATTACAAAAGTCATCGTACAATAAGAATTTAATTTTAGCCATAAGTAGGTTACATACAAAGGAAACCTCAAATCCATATCTGGGCGCGATTCTTCCGCTTAACTATTGTGTCGGGTAGGCGAGATCGTCTTCGCTATCCAGGTCAACCTCTGGGAATCATTTTACGAGCTCACTTCAGCATTCTAGATAAGAATAAGACTCAGAGTACATCGAGCTATTCCAATTTTATCTCTAGCTTTATAGTTTTAAAGCGTGCTAGAGAGCATACTAGTAAGTAAAATTTATTAAAGTGTTGTCATTAAATTAATTCTGACAATTTTTATTTTTAAATAAATACATATATATTTCTTCTCTAGGGATCTCTTCAGAGATTATTTATTTGCCAAAGGTCTTCCATATAGCTAATTATGCACGGGCAAGGGTTTCAAAATAATTCAAATGTCTGACGAAGGACAACTGTTCGTAAATAATTCATAAGGAGTTAACTGAGTTACATCACAGCTGCTACTGAGGAGTTGAGGAAGGAACTCAAACTAAAGGGAATGAGAGATGTAGGACTACTTTGATTTTATTTATTTATAGTAATAGTAATAGTAACAGCCTCTTAATGTCCCACTGCTGGGCTAAGGCCTCCTCTCCCTTTTGAGGAGAAGGTTTGGAGCTTATTTATTTTATTTATTTCGCTTGGTCTAACTCGTATAACGTACCTGACAATTTTAAACGTTGTATCAAACTCTTTAATCAAAATATTTATTGATTTTATAAACGAGAGCTGATTGCATCTCTATATTTATATGGAATGTATGAGGTTTTTATTAAAATTACTTTATTTATATATTCGATAAACTGAAAAACTTACGAACGAACGAATTTCATACTGTTAATGAAGAAGGTTTTGGTCTAATTCATTAAGGTTTTACATAAAATAACTAAAAGATTGTTAAATCTGTCGGAAAAAAATCATGTCGGCTGGAGTTTTATTGGCGTGCGCCGCGTAAACCAATAGTCATATGTAATATGATATTAACGTTTTGTGTACATCCTTATTCTACACATGTAAAGCCGGGAGGGGTAACTAGTAAATAATAATATTTATTTAATTATTTTTTTAAGCATCGAGAGCAAACTTGTCGTATTAAATTCTGACGTATATAAATCGATCGACCTGCGTTGGAACGTAATAGTGAATTAACTTTAAAACATGGAGAATATTTGAAAGTTTAACAGAATCCGGTTTTTGAAATTTAAGAGCAGTTACTTTAATAAGTAAAGAAAAAGCCGAGATGGCCTAGTGGTTAGAACGCGTGAATCTTAACCGATGATCATGGGTTCAAACCCGGGTAAGCACCACTGAATTTTCATGTGCTTAATTTGTGATTAAAATTCATCTCGTGCTTGACGGTGAAGGAAAACATCGTGAGGAAACCTGCATGTGTCTAATTTCATTGAAATTATGTCACATGTCTATTCTACCAACCCGCATTGGAGCAGCGTGGTGGAATAAGCTCTAAAACCTTCTCCTCAAAAAGGGAGAGGAGGCCTTAGCCCAGCAGTGGGACATTAACAGGCTGTTACTGTACTTTAATAAGTAACAAATAGCCTTCGGATGTCCCACTGCTTTGCTAAGGCTTCTTCTCCTTTTTTGAGGAGAAGGTTCGGAGCTTATCCCACCACGCTGTTCCAATGCGGGTTGACAAACACATGTGAGTTGGAAAACACATGTGTCAGAATTTCAGTGAAATAAGACACTTGCAGGGATGAATTATCAACACAAACTGAGCACATGAAAGTTCAGTGGTACTTGCCCGGGTTCGAATCCACGGTCACGAATTATTGGTTAAGTCCCACGCATTCTAATCACTAGACCATCTCGGCTTAACTTTAATATAATTTACAAAGAGTGAGCGTTTGTTGTTTCAATTCAAAGATCAATACAATAAAAAGAAAGGCTTTCTATTCTATTGATCTTTATTATGTAACATGTAGATAGACTTCTATATCAAAAGCGTGTACAAAATTTAAAATATATCATACAAATTAAAAATATTTGGTATATTTTTAATTTGTATAATATATTTTAATATAATAATATAAATGCAAAAGTCACTCTGTCTGTCTGTCGATTACGCTTTCACAATTAAAACACTGAACCCACTTAGTTGAAATTTGGTATGAAGCTATTTTTTTTTTCAATATTAACGGACTTGAATTCCGACAAATAATGGAAAGTTTATAAAAATCTAAACATGGAGTTTTAGTTTTCACCATCAGTCTTGAGTACTTTCAAGTTTGGTCATCCACACACTCGAAAACTTATTATAAAATGTCGTACAGTTTAAAGTATATAGAAATAAATACGCGTCATCCTAAAATTAGGTACGTAAGAATTTTCTTGTTTGGGTTGAATATTCGTTCACGCGTATGGTAAATATTTTTTTTAGGGTCTATTTTCGCACAAGTGCGTGTGATTAAATCAGCATAAATTCAAACTTCCATTCACCTTGCGAGAACGTAAACTTGCTACGCGCGTGTAAGTAATGATCTCTGTTTTACTCAGTATTTACGATTGTTCGCACGTGACTCGTGATCATTGTACACAGTGCGACTAGTCTACAATTTTTATAAACGACTCATATTCGTAATGTCGAGAAGTTCTATAGCTATTAAAAATGTAATTAAGAATAGTGTCTTGTGTATGCGATGTCATTAAAAGAAATTCTAAAATTACAAATTCTAAAAATACTTATATTAAAATAAAATAGGAAACATCGAACACGGATAGCTAATGCTTACTTTTACGAAAATGGACACGGTTATATGATTTTACCGGGGTGAATTATAGTTGAAAACCTATACGCAAACGGGAATTACGAAGAGGAATAGAGGCGTGATCTCTCTGACGTACACATCCGTATGATCGGCAAATCCTATTGAACAGGAAGATTGGAATTTGGATTTAGACCGAGCATCGCTGACCGTACGTTAGCCGCCGTTCAATGCAGACGTACTGCTTTCATTTGCTACTGCACGTTATTACGCAAACGAATCGTCGAATGCATAATGTTGCTCGATATACACAAAAATACCAAATTTCGTAATAATATGATTGTGAAAGCAATAGATCCTATGTTGTATAAAATTGTTGTTGCTCGCGTTAATTACTTTTGACTATTAATACGTAAATGTAGATTCCATAATCTAAAACATGAATGCTGAAAATAAACAGTAAGTTATATGCAAACACATACACCAAGTCAAATTTTATTAATAAACATTCATTTGTTTCCACGTGATGAATACACATACTGACGGATAGAGAAGTTGTTTTTTACGAAGAATATAATAATATAATATATTCTGGGACATTTTTCACACACGGCCATCTGATCCCAAATTAAGCTTGTACAAAGCTTGTGCTATGGAAACCAGACAACTGATATACTACATATACTACTTTTTTTTGTAAATACATACTTATATAGATAATTACACCCAGACTCAGGACAAACAGACATGTTCATGCACACAAATGTCTGTCCTGGGTGGGAATCGAACCCACAACCTTCGGCGTGAAAGGCAAGTGTTCTACCAACCACGCCAACCGGTTCGTCGAATCGAATCGAATGTCTTGTCGAAATATTTTTATTATTAATACGATATTTATTGTCTTTTTAAAGTTATAAATATACAATTTGTTTATTGGGGCATAGTCCATAATACTTTGTTTTTTATTTTATATATTTTACTATTAATAGGCCAGCGTTTGACCGTTGACTTGCCTGATGTTAAGCATCGACACATTCTAAGATGTAGCACGCTTGCCTATAAGAAACCTGTTTACTCTGGATTTGAAGACACCAACATTGTACCTATCGGGAAATACGGACTCAGGCAAAGCATTCCAAAGTTTCGCAGAAATGAATGTAGACTCAAAGCGCTTCGTACGTAGGCGGGGAATTTCCACTGTGTACATATGGCGCCTTGGTCGCGTTTGCCTGGCCGTTCGATAGTAAAAAGGGGCTGGGGGAATCAGTTCATGTAAGTCCTGAGCACATTCTCCGAAATGTATCTGATAAAAGACTGAGAGTGATGCAACCACACGTCGATGTTCCAGACTTTGGAGCCTAGACTCGACCAACGCGTCGTCTCCTATCAACCTTCTGGCACGCCTCTCAATCAACTCTAGAGCCTGAAGGTGGTTCTTGGCAGAGCCATCAAAAGGTGAGAGCAGTACCCTATACATGACATCACTTGTGCTTTATATAAGTTGAGCAGTTGTTCTAGAGTAAAGTTACGTCTCACTTTGGAGAGGAATACAGAATATATATATAATATATACAGATATGTTACATAACTAAACCTGTTATGCTATACTATATAAATTAAACTATAAGAGTAACACCATCTATTCCTGTTATTTAATTTTAATATAGCTTAAAGATTGTAAGGTAAAAACAGCCATTGGCATCGTAAAATTCATTACTGGTATCCGTTTGGTCAATTTTGAACATGGCTGTATAGAAAAGCCAAATGCACAGGAGATATTATAGTGTACAAATGAGTGCGTAAACATAGGTGCATTCCTATTCTCTCAACGAAGAATCAACAGCTACACTTGATTTACGTTACAATAATTTCTGGCTCACAATCTACGTCGTTAAAGCCCATGCTACAAAAAACATAGGCATCGCTTAGTCGGTAAATAAAAACTAAAAAAAGTAGTATACATATATAGAAACATGTATACAAACAAACAAACATGTACACAAATATAAGTAAGAAATATGTTAAAGTTTTTATTATTATTTCATATTTTCGAAAAATGTTGACATATATTTCAAAATTAATTACTATATAATACTTAAAAATGTAGGCAATAATATTACTTCTTTTTCTAATCAGCTGCTTTTCATAAATCTTTTCACATAATCAAAAGTTTGTGTGTGAAAGAAGCGTTAAAATGAAGGTAGAATTTTTTTGGCAAATTTCCAGGCTTCACAATGTTTTATCAAGTTATATTATAGGAAACTTCATGTTTATCTTGTGTTTTATTTCACTTTTAAATTCATTTTGTATTTCCACTTTTGACAGAACATTGATTCTTATTACAAATTACAAATATCTTTTGGATACCATTTGCTTAGTAAAATTTATAATTATAATTGTTTGCAAATATCATTTCATTTAGAGTATTTTTTTTAATATTTTTAGCTTGATTTAATGTAGAAAGAGATTCTCAATCAGATGATTTTATGTGAACATAATTACCAATATCTCTATCACTTCAACGATTAGGCAAATAGATTAAATGAATTGAGTAGGCCCAGATTCGAGGATGGCGATATAATATAAATTATTCAAAGTAGGGAATTGATTATATATTTCTCTAAATGGCGTAATTTGGCGTTGCATAAGGAACAAATTAAAAAATATATTTGCCTCTAAAAAAAGTTTTCAATCAATTTTTTGCATGTACACGTAAATTAATACCGCAAAAATAATATTTTTTATACCATTATTGAACATTTTATATATAGGGATATAATAACTAATTAGATGCTTAGAGAACCGATGTCAGCTAGCAAAGTAAACAAATATATTTATTTACATATTTATGCATTTATTTAAATTTGCTTGATTTCGATTATATATAACACAACATTTTTATTTATTCGAGAAGCTTAGCGCGTGACAGCTTTTAATTAACATAAGTATTGGATATTTGAATATAAAAATAAACGATGACCTTGTCTGCATGCCCCGAAAAAACACATGGACACGCACTACAAATAAAATAAATATATGTGTATAAGTTTTTATAACTTAGGTAGTTATGAATATCGTATCTGTAACTAACAACATAAAGCAATTCCAATGGTTTATACATACAAAATCTACTTACTGTCTAGCTAAGGGCTAGTTTGTACGGCGACAGGTATTTTGAATGGAATTTTCAGAAAATTCTGGAATGAGTTTGAATTCTGGAACGGATCAGTAAAAGTAATTGAGTTTTTCTGTAAATAAATTTAATTAGCAGCCTGGAGTTATTATAAGAATGTGATGATTGACTTCTAGATATAAATGAGCTCTTGTTTACGAATATGTTTATATAAATATTCTGATATATATATATATATATATATATATATATATATATATATATATATATATATATTTATTTAAGTTAAATTACAGACTTACATTTCCTTTTTTTTGCAAAAGAAGTTTTCCTTTTCAAAGTAATTCACATCGTATACTTAGACTGTATCATAAATATTGACTTGTGATTGGATCTGAGATTTATTTACTCCCTTTTAATGGTTCTAGAAGCACCCTTGTAAATGTGAAGCCGAGGTTTCACATCGTTACTCCTTAAGAATACCAATTCAAGATTTTCTAAAACTCAAATTATATTTGTTATATTAAAGTATATGCAGTTACATCTATGTTAAAGGACTTTATTAATTTTTTTATAGAATAGGATGGCCGACGTGCATATGGGCCACCTGATAGTAAGTGGTCACCAACGCCCATAGACATTGGCATTCTTAGAAATGTTAACCATCGCTTACGTCACCAATGCGCCACCAACCTTGGGAATTAAGATGTTATGTCCCTTGTGCCTATAATTACATTGGCTCACTCAACCTTCAAATCGGAACACAACAATACCAAGTACTGCTGTTTTGCGGTAGAATATCTGATGAGTGGGTGGTACCCACCCAGACGAGCTTGCAAAAAGCTCTACCACCAGTAAACTTGTTTCATTCATACACCAATCAGCAAAAGATTATTTGTTTAATTATAATCGATACATCATAAGATTTAAAAAAATGAATACTGTAATATATTTTTAATCTTAGGAAAATGAACCCGATCATTAAAATTATCTCCAATAAAATCTTAATGCATAAGCAAGTTGTTTAAATAAATATTCACATAAGTTAAAATAACTAATACGCTGAACCAACTCAAGATAATTTAATGATAAATGAGCTTTTGGTAGGGGATCTGTCGGCGTCCATTATGTTTTGTTAAAAATACTTTGCTGTAATATGTAATTTAATTCTGAGATTATGTTTGTGATGTTGTAAATATATTAAATTTGTTATAACTACGAAAGAGAGACGTGCTTTATATATACAACTCCGTATAAATATCAAGCCTTGTTAGATTTAAAATTGTTACAAAATTGTAAAATATACAGAGTAGAAGAATATAATAAAATGAAAGTGCGCAAAAAAAAAACCATTTAATCATTGAAACAAGTAAAAAGCGGTGACCGTGTCGGGCGAAAGAGGGAAAAGGGTCGTTCTCGCCTATTGTAATTAATTTTAGGGCAAATGAAAGTCGCGCTAACTTCTTTTGCTTAATTGGCCGTGAACTTGGAACAACGTGGCTAAGACTTAACTGGCTGTGCGCGGGTTTCGTAGTTAATTTATAGGAGTAAAATAGACTATCTCTCTTTTAAAACCATTTCGCTTGATTTAAACAGTAATTGCATTGGTTCAATGATTATATTTCTGCTATTGATGTTGTTATTGCTTTAAGCGGAACGCTCAAACATATAATAAAGATACATTCAATCAATAATGCGTAATACAAAATTATGAATGCAAAATATGTATAACAAATCTTAATTTAAAAATATGGTACACAAGCAAGTAATTTAAATATACCACAACTTAATTAAATATAAAAAATAGTTACTTTATCCAAGTTTATACTAAATTAAGTGAAATGGAAACTGAATAAATTATAATAAAAAAATAATAGGTATAAGAGACCTCATTAAGCCGAGATGGCCTAGTGGTAAGAACGCGTGAATCTTAACCGATGATCGTGGGTTCAAACCCGGGCAAGCACCACTGAATTTTCATGTGCTTAATTTGTGTTTATAATTCATCTCGTGCTTAACGGTGAAGGAAAACATCGTGAGGAAACCTGCATGTGTCTAATTTCATTGAAATTCTGCCACATGTGTATTCTACCAACCCGCATTGGAGCAGCGTGGTGGAATAAGCTCCAAACCTTCTCCTCAAAAGGGAGAGGAGGCCTTAGCCCAGCAGTGGGACATTAACAGGCTGTTACTGACCTCATTTCATAGGACAACAAAAAGAGATTAGATATTAATTATGTTATCTTTATACCTACTATACTGTAAATGACATCGCTTATTATGTGATTATATAATACGTAAAAGCTAACATTTAATTGTGTAAATTATGTTTTGTAAGTTTATGATGTATAAGTCATTCTCGTTTTAACGGAAAATCAATAATTAAATACTGAATGAAAAGCGTTTCTTTGAACAACGCTAAGCAAATTTTGATTCAATTGAAACAATTGTTTTTGTACAACAGTATATTTAAAGGCCATCATTGGTGCACTCAATCATGTCGGCATGTCCCTGATCAAACACACTAAAACCTATTTCGGCTTTACAAATTGAAATGTTTAGTGTGGTTTCTGTGTATATTCGGCGTATCGATTCAGATGCGGTGTGTAGCAAATTAAATTACGCGTAATCCGCTTTTAACTATTGTATAATGTACTCTATTTCATTCATAGCGATTATTATAATAATTAAATAGTGTTTTGGTAAAATGTAACCGACTCAATATTTTATATCGTATATAACGTATATATAATTCATTTTTTGAACATGTCATCAAAATATTTTTATTTTATTTTGAATGTATTTATTATTTCCTAATTGTAAAATTAGCAAAATGTTAAATAAAATATAATTAGTTTAAATAGTTTTCTTAAAAATCATAAACGGCGTAAAATAAAATGCGAACTCAAAAAAATTAATCCTCAACTTTTTCACCCTTAAGTAATTTTTCTTCAAATTTTACTAGGACTAAACGGATAGTATACCAAATAAAAAAAAAACCAAATCCGAATTGAGAAAAAAGGAGAACGAGGAAAGGTACTTTTTTAAGTTAATAAAACACTTATACGTATATACGTGTATAGACAGGATATTAATCTCTAATGATACATAAAGGTCATACATGAAGGCCAAGTATTTCTCTGCATCTCAAGTCTAATAGACGACGTTTATGTAACTGCTTTAGCATTTTCTGTCGCGGGTTCCGCCTTAAAGTCGTTTCCATGAGGAGATGTTTCTTTAATAATTCAATGCTCGTGGTTGTGGTGTCCCATAAAAGGACTTATCTTCGTTCCTAGATAATTAGCGTCAGTATATAATATCTTTTGGCATCATTGGTTTTAAATGTATCTCTTTCTAACTTTGTTTTAGTTATTTTTAATGAAAGTTACGTGCTCTATGGTATACATATTTAAAGATAATAAGCTACTTTCTTCTTTTAAACAGAAAATTTTGAATGACAATCAAAATTTTTTTTGTTTTCTATCTTTACATATGTTAAAAGGTAAAGTCTAAATTATTTATTAAATAAATATTCGTTTCCATAACATTTTTACGCTGTGCGAATAAAATAAATATAAAAGATTTTTTCCGCCTCAGAGATTCTTCGTTCATCCCTTAGCGAGCCGCGTCGACAAAATTAGTCGACAACGAATTTTGTTTTAAAACACGAATCAACACACAAGATTGCTAAGTTATAGCCAACCCCTGACATAAACCTTCATTGTTTATACCATTACACTGCACGAGCTCAGTGGAAAATATCTCTGGTTAAAATTACCTTTAGATTTAGGACACTGAAGAGTTTTGACCTCCTTACTTATTAACTTTTTATTTTAATCAGTCTATATTATATTTCCAGGATATTTGTTATTTTCTGATTTTGTTACAAAAATGTTATTATTGTTTTAAATGTAAATACAAGTTATTTTAAAATAAATATATACCTAATGGGTATAATTAATATTGAGGCAATAGGTAGTTACGTAGCCATTAAATACGTTTAAAGGTATTTCGTAGCCGAGAAATTTAATGAGATTCATGCTTTTGCTAAAGTTTATTACGCTGTCGCCCGTGAGGAGTGAAACACTTTCCTGGGGAGTGATGCGTCGCAGCGTAATACGTTGTAAAATGAGACATCTATTGCGTTTGATAGCGTTGAGGATGCCTTGCCTCTTCCTCTATGTAAATTTTAACAAAATGCAATAAGCCAGAATTTTAGAATTCATAACAAAGTTATTTTAGTAAAAAAAATCTACATATAAAATGTGTCATTACTCTCACGTTTATCAAGATGCGTTCACCGCTCAAGAAGTAATCTTACCCATTAATTATTATCGATTCCGCGGCAGAACCCTACTGTTACTTTACCTAGTTTATTCTCTTGGCTTTTATTGCTACATTTTATCTCATTCCTGAACGCTGGCATAGGTGGTGGTATTTTTTGTTATATATAATTTACCGTAACCGTAACAGCCTGTGAATGTCCCACTGCTGGGCTAAAGGCCTCCTCTCCTCTTTTTGAGGAGAAGGTTTGGAGCTTATTCCACCACGCTGCTCCAATGCGGGTTGGTAGAATTCACATGTGGCAGAACTTCAGTGAAATTAGACACATGCAGGTTTCCTCACGATGTTTTCCTTCACCGTAAAGCACGAGATGAATTAAAATCAAAAAATAAGCACATGAAAATTCAGTGGTGCTTGCCCGGGTTTGAACCCACGATCATCGGTTAAGATTCACGCGTTCTTACCACAGGGCCATCTCGGCTTTTTTTTTTTTATATTATATATATATTTTATTTATATATTATATTTATATTTATATATTTTATTTATATATAATTTCTAAATTTTGAAAAATAATGAAGTGCAGACAATGGGCAGAATGACTCCTATCACTTACATAGAATAATCCGATATGCGCGTAGAATATTAAAAGACGCAAAAAAAAAATATTGCTAAGCTAGTGCGTCTTATTGATGATTCGTCGTTGACCGTCGTAGCGTGCGGACGTGTTCGTTATCTCGAGCGAATGTTGCTAAGCAAGTTACGAATACTAACTGAAGCGAAACATCGTGGCTTTGGCTGCGTTATCTATGCGTTGTGGATGTTTTTACGACTACTTTGGCTTTCTTTAAGGGTTTTTGTTGTTTCTGTTGTGACATATTCTGAACTCGGCTGTGCAAATGGATTGTTGTTTCGTCTTGAGATTGGTTATGTTGGTTTTCACTGTTGTTTGTTGATTTGTTTTTGTTGTTCAATTATTTTCATTTTTTAAATTTATATAGGGTATTTTTGTTTTCTTTTGTTTCGTTTGATTGTTCGTTGGTTTTTTTTTTTTTTTTGTTCTGATGGACGTCGACACGGAGTTGTCGTCGTCCGACGCAAATGCTGGGCGTAAACGCCCACTTGTGGGCCTTGCGCTCTTTGATTCCGGTTCGGATACGGAGACCGAAATCAGATCGGCGGCGAAACGTAACAGTGCTAGCCGGGGGAAGCTCACTTCCAAGGGACGCGGAACTGGCCTCGCTCGCGCCAAAGCCGAGCTTAAAGCAAAGGCCGCCGAGGCTAGGGAGGAGGCGTTTGAGCGCTCCTTGAGAAGTCGGGCTTTCCGTAAGGAGACGGCTGTGATCGCGCTTGACTCTGAGGAATCCTCTTCCTCGGAGGTCCGTAGGGAGGATCCCCTAAAATTGGGTGCAGAGGAGCTGCGTGCGGAGGCTGGTCGCAATGCAGCACTTATTCTGGAGATTGCCCAGAAATCCAGCAACCTGAAGGGTGGCTTCATCAAGAAGCTCAAAGAATCTGCATCTTCGCTCCAGTCCATCGTAGATGCTCTGGCATCAAGGACCGAGGCGGAAGAGACGCGCAGGCTTCGCGCTGATAATGGCCGCCTGCGCAAGGAGGTGGACAGCCTCAAGACTGAGTTAAAAGCCCACCGCCGTGAGTTTGCGGAAATGCGGACCACGGTGGCAGTGGCAAATGAGGCGTCCACCAGCACTGTGCGGGACACACAGGCTTTGGAGGAATTTAAGGCCTCTATAATGTCGTCGGTGGGCTTTATGATTAAAGCTCAAATGGAAGGAATTCAGGACCGTCTCCTTCCAGCTAAAGTGCTCCGTCCCCCTCTGGCCGCGGACAAGAAACAGGCTGTAGTGCAGAAAACTGCACCTACATACGCGCAAGTGGTCCATCCGACCCCACCACCGAAACCCGCACAGGCGCCGAAACGGGTGCCTGCAGTCGAGTCAGTCCCGCTGGCACCGACTACGTGCCTATCAGCCACCCCGACCACGTCGGAGTCCCAACCACGGGAGGCCCAGGAGACATCATGGTCCACCGTGGTTAAAAAGGGAAGGAAGAAAAAGGCTTCCCCCTCGGCCGCAGCGTCCGCCACAGTACCATCAACAGTGGCGAAGGCTCCGCCGGTGGCCAAACCGAGGCTGGTTGCTCCTCGCAGGGCTGCAGTAATGGTCACTCTGCAGCCGGATGCGCAGGAGAAAGGCGTTACATACGCTCACATCCTGGAGCGCGCGGAGCAGGGCGTTAAGCTTCAGGATATTGGAATCTGTGGCGGCCTTAGGGTCCGACGATCGGCGACGGGAGCCAGACTCCTCGAGCTGCCGAAAGCACAGGCGGAGCAGGCGGATAAGCTTGCTGAGAAGCTCCGCACTGTGCTGGATGGTGTCGCAAGCGTCGTTCGACCTGTAAAGCGAGTGGACCTTAAGGTGACGGGATTGGATGATTCCGTCACCAAAGATAAATTGGTCGCTGCAGTTGCTCGTGCAGGGAACTGCTCCCCTGACTCAGTCAGATGCGGAGTGTTGCAGCGTGGTCCCGGATATATGGGAATGGTCCGCATCACCTGTCCTCTCACAGCGGCGAAGAAGATATCAGATGCCGGTCGCCTCCTCGTAGGATGGAGCTCGGCCAAGGTATGCGTATTGGAGCAGCGCCCTTTGCGCTGCTTCAAGTGTATGGGCCTTGGCCACACGAAGGTGCTTTGCCCATCCAAAGCGGAACGGGGGGGTCTATGCTTCCGGTGTGGCGTAGATGGCCACAAGTCGGCGGGCTGTACCGAGAAACTGCGCTGTGCTGTGTGCGCAGACGCTGGCAAGCCCTCTGGGCACGTGATGGGATCAGGGGAGTGCAACCCCCCCATCACAAAGGGTACGGTGGTCTTAGGCACCCAGACTACCACCAATGTCGGACGGCGCCAGGCCGAGGAGGAAGCTTCAATGTCAACATGAGCACAAACATAAAGTTCCTCCAGACGAACGTCAACCACTGCGCCGCGGCGCAGGACCTGCTGCTGCAGTCCATGGCGGAGTGGCAGATCGACCTGGCTGTGGCCTGCGAGCCATATTATGTCCCTCCCCTACCTAACTGGTTAGGAGACTTGGACGGCACCGTGGTGGTTACTACCCGGAGTGAAACGAGTTCTCTCTCACTCATTGAGAGGGGCTCGGGTTACGTAGTGGCAGGGTGGAGAGAATTCGTTGTTGTGGGTACGTACTTCTCTCCCAACCGCGGCCTGGCGGAGTTCGAGATTTATCTCGGCTCGATCAGAGCTGCGGTGACCAGGCAGTCACCGAGGCCGATACTGGTCTTGGGCGACTTCAATGCTAAGTCACGTGCCTGGGGCAACCCTGCCACGAATCCGCGAGGAAGGGCTATTCAGGTGTGGGCACTTCTCTCCAGCCTGTCCCTACTCAACAGGGGGCAGGTTTACACGTGCGTGCGGCAACAGGGGGGGTCCGTGGTGGATCTCACTTTCGCCACCCATGTTGTAGCACGCAGAGTGTTGAATTGGAGAGTAGAGGAGGAGGTGGAGACTCTGTCGGACCACAGGTACATCCGGTTTGAGATCTCTAACTCTCGGAGGTCGGTGGAACCCTCTAGGGTGACAACCACGCTTCCAAGGTGGTCTCTTAGCCAGCTAGATCGTGAGCTGGCCAGGGAGGCTGCCATCGTACAGCGATGGGGTTCCACAGGAAGGTGGGAGGGCGCCAGTGCAGAAGAGCTAGCGGGCCACATGCGCAGTGCCCTCAAAGAGGTCTGCGATGCTGCCATGCCTAGGTTCCGGCATAGAGCTCCGCGCCGGCAGGTGTATTGGTGGTCGCCCGAAATAGCAGAGCTTCGGGCGACGTGCAGCCGGGCGCGAAGGGCTTACGTCCGTTGTAGGAGGCGCAACGGTTTTGATGCGGACTTGGAGGGACAGCTATTGGCCGCTTATCGTCAGCTGAAAAAAGACCTACAGCTGGCGATAAGTCAGGCCAAGGAGAAAGCTAGGGAAGAACTACTGGCGGGCCTGAACCGGGACCCCTGGGGGCGTCCGTTCCGCGGTGTGCGTGGAAAATTCCGCACGCAGGGTGCCCCCGTGACAGAGACAATGTCATCGGATCTCCTCCTGCGCCTGGTCGGGGAACTTTTCCCCCATCCAGGTGAGCATGTCCCTCCACAGATGGTCCCTCGCTCTATGATTGACGACACAGTGGCTCCACCACTGATCACGGAGCGGGAGATGGAGGTGGCCTTCGACCGCTTGAGGGCCAAAAACACTGCGCCGGGCCCAGACGGGATTCCAGGGCGTGTTCTATGTGACGCTCTGGAATACCTAGGCGTAAGGCTTCGGGAGCTGTTCGACCAATGTCTGTGCAGCGGGCAGTTTCCGAAGCCTTGGAAAGAGGGAAAGTTGGTCTTGTTGCCAAAGCAAGGTCGACCGCCAGATTCTTCCTCGGCATACAGGCCGATTGTGCTGCTGAACGAGACGGGCAAATTCTTCGAAAAAATTCTCGCTGCCCGTCTTATTCAGCACCTCGACGAGGTGGGGCCGGGTCTGTCAGAGGCTCAGTACGGGTTCAGGGCGGGTCGATCAACTATCGACGCCCTGGACGCCCTGAAAACCCGGACCACGGATGCGGTGGCCCGAGGGGACGTAGTTCTGGCGGTATCGATAGATGTTGCGAACGCCTTCAATAGTCTTCCTTTCGAGACTATTGGGGAGGCACTCCGATACCACGGGGTGCCTTCCTATCTCAGGAGGCTGTTGGGGGCATACCTCCAGGACCGGGTAGTCCTCTGGGAGGGGGGCGATGGGCGTCTTGTCCGGCGTAGGGTAGGCTGTGGCGTTCCGCAGGGTTCAGTTCTCGGCCCAATTCTGTGGAACGTTGGCTTCGACTGGCTCCTGCGGACATCCGTCCTTCCCAGAATGGGGGTGTTGTGCTATGCGGACGACACTCTCATCACGGCGACAGGGCGGAATTATCAGGAGGCGGCTCGCCTGGCCGAAGTCGGTACGTCGCTCACAGTGGACCGCATAGGAATGTTGGGCTTGAGGGTCTCCATCTCAAAAACGGAGGCCCTCTTATTCCACGGTCCACGTCGAGGCCCCCCTCGAGGGGCGTTTATCACCGTCCAGGGGACGGTGATTAAGGTGCAGGCCCACATGAAGTATCTGGGCCTGACCCTGGACGGAAGATGGAGCTTCGGGCAGCATTTTGTCCAACTTGGCCCGAAGCTCATCAACGCTGCTGCTGCCTTAAGCCGGCTCCTACCAAATGTAGGAGGGCCGGAAACGCCATGCCGGCGATTATACGCCGGTGTTGTGCGGTCCATGGCTCTGTACGGTGCTCCCATCTGGGTGGACGCTCTCACCGCTCGGAACAAGGTTCTCTTGCGAAGGCCGCAAAGAATCATAGCGGTGAGGGTGATACGCGGATATCGTACGGTGTCGTGGACGGCGGCAACACGGCGATCCGCCTTGGGAGCTCCAGGCGGAGGTGCTCGCGGAAGTGTACCGGTTCCGGGCGGAAGTGAGGTCGCGTGGCGACCGTCCAGGGTTGGAGGAGGTGCTGCGAATCAGGACTCTCGCCCAGCAAGCCCTGATTCGCAGGTGGGAGGAGGATCTGAGGTCCCCATCAGCAGGCCTGGCGACAGTGGAGGCGATCCGTCCCCACTTGAGGCGCTGGGTAACGAGAAAAGGCGGCACACTGACCTTCAGACTGACTCAGGTGCTTACTGGACATGGGTGCTTCGGTAAGTACCTGCACGGAATAGTCAGGCGGGAGGTAACGCCCTCCTGCCACGAGTGTGGTGCGCCTACGGACACGGCATGCCACACTCTGATGGAGTGTGCCGCTTGGGGGCCTCAGCGCCTTTCCCTGGCGACTTTAATCGGCGGAGACCTTTCGCTGCCGAGCGTGATAAATGCCATGCTTGGTAGCGAAAGGTGCTGGATGGAGATGGTCTCCTTCTGCGAAAATGTCATGTCGCAGAAGGAGGCCGCGGAGCGGGAGCGCGAGGAGAGTGCCTCCGCTGACCCGCTTCGTCGAAGAAGACCGGGGAGAAGACGCCAGCGCTATGCGCATCTTCTCCTCCCGCCGTGAGTGTCGCCGGGGCCAGAGGGTCTCTGTACCCCGAGTACCCCCTAGGATTTGGAGGCCCGCAGAAGCGGGCCAACCGTCGGGACGGCACGGTAGTATGCGCAAGCGATCCCGTGACGTCCCCCGACAAGATGGAGTGGGTACCGCTGGTTTTTAGTGGGTATTCCGGCGCCTTCAGCGCCGGCGAGTCCCACATACCCCCCCCACCTTATGTGGGGGAAACACATAAATGTGTTTTTCCAGCGAGAAAAAAAAAAAAAAAAAAAAGTGCGTCTTATTGATAGGGAAGACAATAGTACTATACTATATATCATTATAAATGAGTTAATAAAATTTAGTTTAAAGAATTTCGGTACCGTTATTAGAAACTATAACTAGACAACCGTTTACAAGTTACTTAATGTCACGTTTGTTTATTAACCTATTACATACATAAATAATATGATATCCATTGAAATAGCATTGCGATAATTAGTTAGTAGTTAGTGTACTCTTTATACAGAATAATATTAAATTTGTACGAAAATCATGATGTACTATGAAATATACAATACATTGACCAGCAAAGAAAATTTAAGATTTCTCGAGTAAACCGACGGAACTTTTCACGAGAGGCAATTATAAGGTTCTTGTTAAAACTTCTCATAACCGGAATCATTCTTTCACTGAACTCACAACGAATAGTAAAACCTAATGAAAGCGGGCAAACGTTGCCTACTTTTCAACTTGATATTGTTTCCGGTTAAGAAACGCTTGGCTGCCTCCATTTCATAGCCTCTGTTTATTGGAGTTCTTCCAGACTGCGATTGTTCCCTGAAAGAGGTAAATGGAAAAGAAGGTAATTTTTCCATTTTATCCTAGGGGCGTGACTATGCCGAAGGAGGAATCAACTACTTTCAGATTCTTAATGTAAAAAAATCTTAGTCTAAATGAAAACACTTTTAAACCCCACGGAAAATTCAATGAAAATTATATACTTAATACTTTTTTATTTAAATATATTTTTGGTCGACTTGAAAACAAGAACGAGGTCAAATGACGCACAAGTTTTTTTTTTAAGTTGTCTTTATCGATTATTTAAAATAGACAAGACAGATTTGGACGATTTGGGCTTTATTTTATTGAGATTGGTACGTAAATGGTCAGTAAAATTGGCAAAACTATATGTGACAGGTATCCGATTATGTGATAGATACGCTTTTTATAGATTTTGTTTTATTTCTCAATAACGTTACTACCGATTTTCGTTATATAACTGCGTTAAATTTATAAACATTTAGAAAATTAACGTATTGCTTTTTACATTTTGTACATTTAAGAAAGAAAGTACAGTCAGATCTCTTGATGACTGTATTTCTGATCTCGCTGATTATTTTAAAACATACTAGAGAATATAAAATGCATATATATCTAGATGGTAATTCAAAAATTCTTAAAAAAACAAATAGTGTAAGAATATTTGTTTTTGTTTAAAGTCATATATTAACTAAATTAACATTTTATGTTTTGTTCATATTTCTATTTAGGTGATTATTCACCATCACCATCACCAAATTTTGTTCTTTTATAAATAACAGAAATCCACTAAGTACTTTTCAAGAATGCTTTATATAATAGACAAAATTATTACAGAGTAAATTTTATACGCCGGTACTATGTATGTTGCACGCAATTTTAAATTTATTTTGCAAATAAAACCTCGAAATTAGTTGTTCCTCAAAGTTATACAGGATTTGCTGTGGCGTTGGTTTTCACGTTGAATGTTAACTACTATTGCCGCGATATGCACATCCCAAAATAAAACAACGACCAACTTGTTGCTGTACTATTGTATTGTAAAAGTGTTTTCAAGTGCGATTGACAATACAAATACTATTTATTTAATAATATAGTATAAATACGTTGATAGACAATGATATCAAAAAGATTTAAAACCAGAACTGATCTATATTGACTTCATATTATATATTTTTATAATAATAGGTATTTTGTCTTATTTATAATTAAAGTAACAAAAACTCCGACTGCCTAGACGTAACTGACAAGAGAATTTATTATTAAGATTACTAGTGCAGGTAATGACCGGTCACGGTTGTTTTGGAGAATACCTGTGTAATGTGTCACCACTGTGGCGCGGACCGGGACACCGCTCAGCATACGTTGGAGGTGTGCCCCGCGTGGAGTGCGGAGAGGGAGATCCTGGTCCGTGAAGTCGACCAAAGCCGAGCAATCTTGTCGGCGATATTTCGCAGGGAATCGGCGTGAAGGGCCGTAGCCTCCTTCTGTAAGACCGTCATAGTCCTGAAGGAGACGGCGGAGCGGGAACGGAAAAGGACCGATCCTGCTCGGCAGAGACGGGGACGGCGTCGTCTCGGCCCTCTCATAGCCCAGACGCCCGGGGCTTAAAAGATAGGGCGAAACCCTGGGGCCGTGGATGCATGGCACCTCACGGCGGGCCTCGCGTGTCCTATTTTAGACGGCCCTGTGGAGGACGGCAGCTGGGATGGCCTCGCGCTCGCGAAAGAAAAAAGAAAAGGTGCAAGCTCGTCTGGGTAGTTACCACCCATTCATCAGATATTCTACCGTAAAACAGCAGTACTCGGTATTGTAGTGTTCCGGTTTGAAGGGTGATTGAGCCAGTGTAATTACAGACACAAGGGACATAACATCTTAGTTCCCAAGGTTGATGGCGCTTTGGCGAAGTAAGCGATGGTTAACATTTCTTAGAATGCCAATGTCTATGGGCGCTGGTGACCTCTTACCATCAGGTGGCCCATATGCTCATCCGCCTATCTATACTTAAAAAAAAAAGAAAAACAAGGTTTTTAAGCTACAGAAATTTTTGAAAAAAAAATGAAATTAGAATTAGATATAAATAAATAATAAAAAATGACAAAGACAAGCAAAACATATAAACAGTCGAGTTACAGCACAAATAGATTAAAACATCGTTTAGCAAGCAAATATCGCTTAGAATCCTAAGATTTCATTCCTACTGATTAAACACGTATGAAGCCACAACGTCAAAACGAAACATCTGCACTATGAGGCACAGTTTCATAATTATGTATTTAAATTCCTCTTTTAATTATCACATCAATTCAGGAAAGAAAAATAGAAAAGAATAAGTGCTACCGAATGTTCCGTGTTATCAATATAGTATCATTGTTAATTTTAATAAACTGTTCTTCAGATTGTAAGACTAAGTCAGATTGTAATACAAACATAAGTTAGATGTGATACGAATTATTATTAAATATTACTGACGTATCTGTCATTTTTTATATTAATCAATAATTATCTATATTTTTAATCTGGCTACAAGAGCATTGAAAGATACTCTTTATGCCGGAAACTGATAGACTTCTTTAGATTCTTTTTCGAGCATTGCGGATTGCGTGTTGAGATCTAGTTTTTACAAGGTAAAACCAAAAACATTTTTGTTACAAATTGCATCATGATGTCAATTATTACTGGTGTTGATTTGTTGTTAAAAATGTTTTAAAAATACCAGAAGGAATCAAAATTAATAAAAACATCCACTATCCATCACAACATGCAAATATCGTAATGAATTTATCAGGCATAGTTATAATAGTCAAAAAACACGTTGGTCATTATCTTAATTGTCAAAAATGCGACTTGAATCCTTCTCTGTCTAACTATTCAATAAATTATTTGTCAACACCAACAAGTAGAACAACGAATATACATAATAAACTAAAATACAGTAACAGCCTGTTAATGTCCCACTGCTGGGTTAAGACCTCCTCTCCCTTTTTTAGGAGAAGGTTTTGGAGCTTATTCTACCACGTTGCTCCAATGCGGGTTGGTAGAATACACATGTGACATAATTTCAATGAAATTAGACACATGCAGGTTTCCTCACGATGTTTTCCTTCACCGTCAAGCACGAGATGAATTATAATCACAAATTAAGCACATGAAAATTCAGTGGTGCTTGCCCGGGTTTGAACCCACGATCATCGCTTAAGATTCACGCGTTCTAACCACTAGGCCATCTCGGCTTTTTAACTAAAAGTCAACATTAATTCAACAATATTTAGGTAATTGCTTGTTTTTTATATTTGTTATTTTCTTATAATGTAGTCAACAAGTAATGACATATTATAAAGTTAACAATAATATTTAAATAATAATGATTCAAAATTAGTTAAATCTGTATTATAATAGATTATGAATTTACGTGCATATTAAGAATTTAAAGCCTATCCTGTCTCGGATCAGGCTAGAATGTTATATAGAGTAGTACAAGTAGGATTAAGACATAGAATTATTTAATTTTTGTTATTTATAAGTTGATTTTGTAAACTGATATTTAGTTATTCCTATAGGGGTGGCATGATCACTCGGTGACCAAACCCCTCTTAAATAAAGATAAAAAAAAAAAGAATTTAAAAATTTCAGCAGTCATAACTATTAAGTTTGAATTATTGATATAGTGATATACTAAAGCAATAAAACTTATTATAATTTGGCACAATATTTTTAATCTTTTCTTTTTTTTACATTTGGTCTTTATAATTTCATGCGCATATGTTATATAAGTATATATATTGTATATCATGAGGTAAATTGCTAATATACAAGATACTCGTTAAATGAATCTTGGAGCATTTACCGATACCTTACAATGCCTATTTTTATTAGCTTCTTAGCCATTTCATCTTGTTCAGTAATTAAGCCGTTCCGTTTCGTGTACGTCTCAAGAAAGTATTTAATATAAGTACTTAGACATACTTAGACGTTTTGTGACAAAAGTTAAGGCATACTTACGCAAGAACAGGTGTAACTCGTTTAATATCTACACCCCCATAGCACTTTTCAAGAATTTGTCCCGACTTAATGAATACGATGAGAATGAAGTTGGCTTCGAGGCAAGTAACATTTGTTCAGTATGTTTAATGTCAAATTATGTCAAATTAAATTCACTTATGTAACAAGATTTGTTACGTGTCTTTTTATTGGGTGTATTTAGAAAATATCTTTTTTTATTAAATTTATATTAAGTAATCTTTTAATTGATTATTGTGTAAATTTAACCTAAGCCTACCGAGGATGGCAGGAATTTACCCTGACAAGTGATTTTGGGCTTGAGAATAAGTGTTTTTAATTTTTTTCTTAACAAATAAATTTTAGATAAATAAAAGAAATTCTGAAAAAATCACTTAAAAATATATCTAGCATTCAAAATGTCTTACATAATCAGTGAGACGATAACAATGAAATTCAGTAAGCCCGAAAGTGTGCCTGCAAATTCATGTCACACGCAGAGAGGCATTTGTTGAGTCGGTATCAAAATGACAGATGATGTCGTCCATCAGCTCGTTCATGACCACAATATAACAACACCATTTTCTATTCCCGTAGTCAACTACTAAATATGAATATTAACAGTTGTATTAATTATTTTTTTATTAATGAAAGGAGAATTAACAGTATGATAAACTGTAAGTGTACTGTTAATTAATAACTGTAAGTAATATCAGTTAAAAGATTAACCCAGGTTTACCAAACAAAGTATTCCAATTTTTGCAATAAGACATATTATTCTAAATAAACCGCTCATTTGGTTTCTGGTTTTAAATTTACATAATTTAAAAATCAAAGCAACAGTATTAAAAGCTCAATATTTAGTTATATATTCTAAGATGATGGATAATACTGCCAGTAAATACCAAATCTTATCTTGTAAAGTATTCGAACATCCTGAATACATTACAAGAAATAATTTGGTTATACAAACTAGTAATAGCTCTATATGTATATTAACATGAGTTTGATAGGCTCGACGGTGGTCTAGTGGCCATAAGGTCACAGATTCTTCAGATGGGTCAGACCCGAGGTCTAAAATTTAAGCCGTTCAAAAGCTATAAACCGCTGTCTTATGTATTAAAATCTTCATATAAGTATTTACGTGAAAAGAAACAGCTATTTACTAATTTTATTATTACAATTATTATTTTTTAGTATTTGAAAAAATCACGCACATAATAATATGATCATTCCTTTAGCAATTTATTCCAATGAGCATTCATTTATGTAGTAGTAATATTACTAACTTTGCGGCTTACATTGCTTTATTTATTGATAATAATAATGTTTGTTTGTTTTATTGTTAGATATACTTGCAACTAAAATATAAATTAAATATAAAACGTCGTGATATTTTTAAGCCAGTGCATTAAATATGTAATAATGAAAGTGAACACGCGTAGGTATAGCGACAGAAATGTATCCTTTTATATCAAGCTTTCTGCTTGCAACAAAGGTAACGGGACTTGCAACATGTTTATTTCAATATTCGTTCTCTGTGCTGAAAGGATTGAAAAGATCTTTAAATTCCGTGGAAAATGGATGCTTTTGTTTAGAATTTTTTATCGTGATGTGATATCGTTCAGAGATCGGTTGATATAGATGGATTTTAAGATAATTCATTTGATATCTTGTTTGCTTTTGAAATGTTCAATATATTTTACCACGTTACTATACTTTTCGGAAGCGTTTTTTAATATTACAAAAGATAACTGAAAAAAATACGAAAGAAAATAGACAAATAAAGCGTCAACTTTAATTTTAATTTTATGGTTTAAATAAATATTAGTATCATTTATGATACTAATATTTTCGTTCATACAACTTTTATTTTGACTTAGAAATTAAACGAGTTACACCTAGCTTTGCGATAGGTTTATTACGAAAACGTCTGTCAGGACGAGTAAAATATTTTCTTGGGAAATGACGCGTCGGAGCTAACGTGTCGTAAAGTGAGACATTTATTGCGTTTGATAGCGTCTGCGGGTGCCTCGGTCATGTATATAAACTGTAAATGCACACGTACGAACAATTTTGTTGTATTCAGTGTAGCTAGTAACATTGTAAGGTTCTAAATAGAACAGCTATTAAAAAAAATACTTAATGATATAATTTAAAATTTTACACCTAACATGATTTTTTTTACTGATATAACATTAGTACCAGTATTATTATTTTTTACGTAATTTTTTTTATGATCCGCATCTGGATTCGATGTGTGTATTCTACTAATCTGCATTAAAGCAGCGTGGTGTAATAAGCTCCAAAACCTCCTCGACAGAAAAAGCGGAGGCCTTAGCCCAGCTGCGGGATATTTACAAGCTGTTACTTACTTTATTACTTTTATGAAAAATAGTTACTTTTGATAACTCTTAATGTTTTTGAAGAGACTATTGCTGGAACAAGAGCTTTTGTGGTGAATGCGGATACAACAATCAGAAAACAAAACTTTTAATTTAAGATCTTTAAAATGTCAATAAATATCACAATATATAGGTGGATTTTGGTATTTTGCTAGAATAAGGAAATATCTAAAAATACAAGCGGAAATGTAGGATACATAAGATAAAATCACGATGGCTCTCTAGGTTAAGCTCTTGCGATCAAAAAATATTTCGAAGAAATAGGGTTGATGTGAATGTTACGTAGACAGTCAAGATGTAAGTCTGCCTAACACGTTGTCAACTCATATTCATTTTAATTCTAAATATAATTTTAACACGACGATTTCGATTATAATAATAAATATTAAATATTGTACCTTAATTAATTATCAGGTCGAAAGAACGACATTAGCAGTGTTAATGTTATTGAATAGCGTCATTTACGACATTGATATCGATTGTCAATAACGTAAGAAATAAGGTAATATCTTCCTAGGGGAGTAAAGGTTATACTTCGCTTCAATAGGGTACCGATGAGGTTTATACAATATTACTCACTATAGAGATTTTTCCGCACCTAATCAATCGACATTGTAGACGCGCACGTAGTCTTCTTTTGTCCTGCTCAGTACAATAATAATATTGGAAATGATTTTAGCTTCAGGCGTATTACGGCCCTTTGTCCCTCGCCATGACCACTACGGAATTAACTGGGAAACAGTATTTCAAAAACTCAAGAATTTATTGTGTTAGTGTTACAAGTTAGTGCGCAAACACTCTGGTATTTGTCTTAAGGTGTACACCACCTCTATTATACTTCCGACTTATAGACCGATGTGGAATGGCAATCCGATATGATTGGATACGAGAGACGTCAAGACTAACCTCTCTACGTATGTATATGAGCGAAGTTTTCAACTCCAGGCTGCTATTAAAAAAAATCTTGAAATAAAATCCTTAATTTTATGGGCCCGAATTCTAATCTAAGACCTAACTGATAAGCTAACGATAAGTGCAAGATAAAATGCAGTAAAGTTTTTATTTATAATGTTTCCGATGTGTTGTTACATAACAAATTATTTATCAACTAATAAACTATTACAATCGCTATATTTTACAGGAACGCTATTTAGCTATAAAATGGTTTAGTTCAGCTTAATATAAATTAATGAACCGGTCAAAGGCGACTCGCATGGAGGGGCTTCGTACTATTACTATGGAAAAAGAAAAAGGTCTTAAGAAAAATATCGTTCCATTAGTAAAAAGGAATAAAATAATAAAACGTGCATCATCACGGTTGGCGCGAATACGTAAAAACAAGTAAAAATCAAAAGGTACTCAGCGTAGTACCTACTAAAAGTGTATTTTATGGATTTTAATGTATTGATATAGTGTATTTAGAATTCATTAATATTTTGAGCCAAACACATTTTAATGACAGTTGAAGTTCTTTTGGTCGTATGTGTTGTTGTCTAGTGTTCTTTAGGTCTTCGTGGGATTCTGGATTTTTAGGTTGGTCTGGATGGCATTCGACAAGCTTGATTGTGATTATGTCATTTCTATTATGGATCGCAATTTTAAGGTTGAGGTCTAGAATCTCCTTTGGAGTCACAGTTTATAACTTCAGCAGTTCCCCCGACGCGTCTTAGCTGTCGTAGTCGGTGTAATATACAAAGCTTAGCGTGTGCCGCAATATTGCAACAACTACATGAGATATGCTATCTTGTAACTGTAGTTTTCTCGTCGCACATTAGATGAGGTTGACCGTTCTGTTATCTGGTACCTGAGCCTTATCTACTGTAAGGATGTTAGATCTTTCTCCGTTGCTGTACCCTTGCTCTTGAATAAATATTTCTAACTGAGGCTATAAAAAGTCTTATGTGCGTTAAACACTTAGGCTGAAGTCTTGGGGATCGCAATGCTGTTGTTTGGACTGTATTACTTTAATAGATGAATAATAAGTAAATAATGTAAGCTTATTACGTTCACGTTCATTACGCGCATCATCATGGAGTGTGGGTGTTACCGTCTATATATATTATAGAAATACGGTACATATATATTTTAGGTAATCGTACCCATCACCTTTTTAGGGTGAGGTATTATAGAAATAAATAACCCTGAAAATATTGGCAATTGGTTTCATTGGGTACGTATTAAAAATTCGTGCCGAATGGAAAGTCAGAAAGATAAGCGGCTTACATAAATGAAACAAAATTTCATGCAGATTTTCATAACGATCACGTCCCAAATTTTTTGATGCAAAATGAATGAATAAGGATTTTTTTTCAACAGAATAATCATAAAACTTCAAATATAGTTAAATGATACATAAGGAGACAAAAAAATGCATACTGTATTTATTTTATATGTATAAACAGAAAAGTTTACTTTTCTATGTTTTTTTTATGTGTACGGTAAATAGTACCAGTAGACATTGAACTTCGTCATAATTGATTTTATAGTTTTAAAGTATACATATGCTATAAAGTATGGATGTAAGTAGTAGTACAACGAGTTAGAAAACTCGAAACAAGGTGAGAGCGACGATATATAGAATACATCTTTAAGAAATACTACCTTTACAAAGTGTTAAGAAGCTAAATTTATAAATGTTTTTAGTTGTAATTAAAGTGTTTCCTAGAAAATGGGGGATAATCCAGTCTACTATATATACTACTACCAACTGGTTAAGATGTGTCTGGATTATATTAAAATAGTGGCGAGGGTTGTTATTGTAAGACGGTGATAAAATGTCTTTACTTTCAACAAAAAATATTAAACATTCTAAAACGTCTTACGAGTGCGAAAAATTACGATGCTGCGAACATTGTACGGCATACATAATAAATGAAAGAAGGTCGCGCTTTTTAGAATAAATAATCGAAATAGTTATTTTCACTTAGAGCTTACTTTTAAGAATTCAACACTCATTTTTAGATAATGACAAATTGAATTCAATTTAAGGTAGTAATGTAGGACATTTATTATTTTTATAAAATTGGACAGTCGGACAAATGAGCCATCTATTGGTAAGTGGTCACTACCGCCCATAGATATTGGTGATATACGAAATATTAACCTTTCCCATCACCGCCAATACGCCACCAAATTTGGGAACTAAGATGTTATGTCTCTTGTGCCTGTAGTTATACTGACTCACCTTTCAAACCGGAACACAACAATACTAAGTATTGTCATTTGACGGCTCTATCGTCTCAACCATCAAACAGCTATGGAATTAGTAGGTGGTATCTATTCAGTCGGCCTTACTTAAATGCCTACTATCAAGAAACAATATTCAATTTGAATTTTTCTTACTATACTTGTTAAATATCTCTTGTTTTTATGTATAAAAATTTGTTGTGTGAAATGAACTAGTGAACGCTTATTATAATAGGTATTTTTGTATGTCTTTTGCATTCATTTTTTTATATTTATACTCATAAAAATTATAAATTTAAGTAAATCGAGTCGTTATTTTTGTTTTTTAATTTCGATTTCGAGAGAGTCAACTGCGCAGGACATATTGTAGTGCACGAGTGTGTTCGCAAACACAGGTGCACTCTCTTTTCCCTAATACTCATAATCCGATGGAATGGCAATCCAACATGACTAGAAAGAGTTCAGGCGCTAGATCAACGGCTTTATGTGCTTTCCCAGGCACGAGAGTGCACACACTACCAACTTCCAAACTCCGGGCTGTTATTGAGAATTTTGACCCAGTAACTTTTTATTGGCCCGACCTGGGATTTGAACCCAGGATCTCCAGGTCTGCGGCCCCACGCCTAGCCACTATAGCCACTAGACCAATGTGACAGTATAAATATTGTACTCAATACATTATCCGATCTTTTTAGGTAAGTAGGTTAGTACGGTAGTTCTTCTGAGTATAATGGGTTTAAAATTCATATTCTGCAGTTCTTAAAGTATTATTATACATTGAGAACTATACAATGTATACATATAATCAAATTCCTTTATTTGATTTTTATTTATTTTTTGGTTACAAAAAGCATTTTTAAGTGGAGTGAAGTTTCTGTCTGCGATTTCGAAATAAGTTCCTCTTTTTTAATGTGGCTATTTGCGCGTAACTATTTTTTTTTATTTGTCGGTCTGTGTTTCCGGGATAATTCAAACTTCAAACAGGGTGAAAATTATAATTGCAAATAACTTATTTATTTTAAGAAGTATATCAATATACCGTTTAGTCTTAAAGTCATCGAAATCAGTTGGGTCTATCGAAAGTAATAACCACTTAAGGATCACGTACATTTTTGTTGCCCACTATTTTAGGCTTAACTTTAAAATTTTGATGAGTTTTTGTCCCAAACTGAATGCCACAATAACGAAGCCGCGGGTTCAGCTAGTCTAACAATAAAACTTTCATGGGAAATTGCAATTAATTCGTTCAAATAATGAGTGAAATCTGATGGGGTTCAATTAAATAAAAATAATTGTTAACTGAACGATTCGTTTATACCAGCAGTTTTGTAATTTATTTTCAGTAAATGATTTTCCTTTTAATAAATTGTATACGTTATTTAAGTTCCATAAATGTAATCCAATAAAAGTCATGACCTCAGTGAAATCTTTCTTTTGAAGTTTTTCGTACTAAAGAGGATTTGGATAGAAAGACGGTAATTCTCTGAAACTTGTATAGCGTGTTCGTTAAGTTCTATGCACGAGTGCTCTTCAAACGAATTCTTATGCGTCTTATACTTAAGGAACACTGGGCTTTTCGGGCTATTAAGCCCACAATAAGTTTCTGAATTAAAACTGGGACCTCAATAAAGCGTCTTTAGCGACGCGGGGAGAATTTAAGCAATTTTTCTTTATTTCAGTAAAAGTAATTGCAGTTCAAAAGTTAAAAGACGACGTTAGTTTTCGTAGTAGGTATGTTATAATAAGATAATGAAGAAGGAATTATATTATTTAATGATGCATTGCTTTCTGAAATAAAAACATAATTATGTTATGACATATTACAAACATTTTACTTACTAAATAATACTATTAAAGTTATGCAAATGTTGGCATTAACAATTTATATTTTAGATATATTTAGAAGGTTTGACAGCTTGTAATTCGATAGTATTAGTTAGCTTAAAGATTTTCTATATATGTCATTTAAAGTATTATTTTTGTTTTATTAAATTAAAAGATCTTAAATGTTCATAACTTATATTAATTTTCTTTAGAAATTATTACAGGATCTATATTTTGTATTGTGAAAAATACTTTTAAAAATAATAAAATACATAAATGTTGGTTAACCAAAAAACTTCTCGATAATTTTATAACACATTTTTTGGAAAAGTCGTCGGTTACGATTAAACATTCGTGCCGAATGAAATGTAAAAAAGATCTTCGGTAAGGAGCTTACAATAAGGAAACAAATTCTTCCTTAGATTGTCATGTCAGTCACGTAGTAGCTTTTTTCGCCGCGTAATGAATTCTGTTTTGACAAACAAAACTTAGCTGACTCAATCAAAGATGTCTCAAGTACCTACGTACGTTTTTACGAATTTATTTTAAATATATTTTTTGTACAAAAGAGAATATATATTATATTAAGTAAATTAATATCTATGAATTAAAACATATACAAATGAGAATATTATGATCGGATTCTACGATATTATTGATATGCGTGCAAAATACTATAGGTACCCAATCTTTTTTTTACGTGTTTCCCCCACGGGGACAGTGGGGGTACCCCTCTCTGGGGCTCTCTGGTGTCTTAGGCACCAAGTGCGCAACGAACATTGGGATACACACTAAAAAACCAGCGGTACCATTTCCATCTTAACGAGGAGCACCACGGGATCGTTTGTGCATGCTACCGTGACTTTGGGAAACAACCTTCGTGCACGATTGATGGACAAATATTTAAAGAAACATAACTCCACGTTTATAAACAAGCATTAGTAAATTACAGTACAATGGTATGTTTTCTCTATTATACAAGTAAATTTTAGTAGAAACGAAAAGTTGAACCCTTATTTATTATCTTATTTTAAAATTAAGGTAATCAAGTAAAAACTTCGTTTAAAAAAACGGATTTTCATAAAAATCTTACCAGAGCATTTTTCGATATTTCTTGTACTATCGAACTTCCATCCACGAACAGTTGGAAAACTCATTCTTTAAAAGTAGTCCCCGTGAATCAGGTCGCATATAAAAGCGTATCTGGGCGTCATCTGGCTCGTAAAATTTAAGACATCGCGGGGTGAATTTAGTGATTCTATTATCAACGAAAAATAATTCATACAAAATAATAATTTATTGCTAACATTTCCATTGTTTGGGATATATCTCTGCGTATATAACGCGTATTTAATTACATCGTAAGGAATAGCGTCGCGGTCGTGACTTTGGTAAGCTTCAAAATCAATTTCGACTTGTTTACAGAGCACGCGCTGCAAATAGCCTGTGCCGGTGCCTTGGATAAGTAGATTGCCACGCTCTGAGAACTATATTGTTGTCTGGCTTTATACGGTTAGTTACAGCTTGTTCTTAATTTAGGTTTGAAATTGAAGCTTAGTGTACTTTACATGAAAATCTTAAAGAAATTTATACCATGCATATTATATTCTAAAATGCAAATTGATACAAAACGACCGGAACATTTTGTGTTTTATTTAAAGTATCACAATTACCTCCAACAACAAGTTTTTGTTTATTTTTTTATCGTTAACACGAGCATATTATTTAAGCGCACAATAAATACTCACTAACGTAATAAACTTTTTTAAATTTAAAATTATATATTAAGACATGAAAAACACATATTGGTTTTTTTCTTATAAATTTATTTCTAATCACACATTTTGACTTACTCACTTCAATAATCCAATAATGTGAGTCGTAAGATTCGCCAGTTCATTGTTTCCAAATGGCGTACTGCGCTCGAACGATTCTAATAAAATTTGATATTATAGAATTTGATTGTGTGGTTAAAAAAACAAAGAATACTTTTTGATTTCTTTTAAATTAAAAAGAAAATATTGTTATAATTTCATTTAAGCCTAGTGGGTAGCGGAGAGCAGATAGTTCTTGAGATAAAGTCTTGATAAGATCTTTTATTGCTATATAATAAATTTGAAATAAATTAACGTTTTCCCAGTTCTAATATAATTTGAACTACATTTAGGAGTTTCGAACTATGCTAGACAATATTCAACATTTCTGAGCACTAGCAATTTACGCCATCAGTCTTGCAACCAAAGGCCCGTTGAAGGCTGCCGCTTTGAAGCGTTCCCAATTTAGAAATTAATATTTAAGGCAATACCCCTATTAATTGACTTAATAATTATACGATTTCAATTACGTATTAATTTAGGCTGAAAATTAATTAAACATAAATAAAGTACCATTAATTAATATACAAAGGATAATGAAATTTCCCAACATTTCCTTAATTTAATTTTTTCGAACGTATTTTCTTAATTCAAATAAAAAAGGAATAGTTGAAATTTTCATTGGTTTTTTTACTATATATATTATATAAGATTAAATACTAAAACTTTAATAAATACAAAGAAAAATAATGATCATCAAGAAATCGTATAAATGTTATATAAACATTCCTGTAGACAATGTTTTCCGTGGAATGTTTTCTATCACAACCTTATTTATCTAAATATCTTTACTACCATAAATACTCGGATCGCATCACAGGAATGCCTGTAATGCTCGCCCAGATGCGAAACGATTTATGAAAATAAGTAAAATTATATCGAAGCATATTTCTTAGATATTTTCGAAATTTGTATCAAACCCTGTTTTTCTTTGAATATACATATTATTAGTAGAGATAGGTAGAACACATATATATTTAAATAAAATCTAATTAAAAATAAACTGTTTCGTATATTGTATTGTAGTAGCGTTAGGTAAGCGTCAAAGGTTTATGTAACAAAATATTAGTTATTAGCAAACTATAAAATAGAATTAAAAAATTGAAATAACTTATAGTAACAAAAAAAGGAAATATAAATAATTCGTCTTATAAATTAGCAAAACTTAAAGGATTTTAACATTCATACTTTTGATTTATTTACATAATAAGTATACTTTTACTAATTACTCCGTTCTCATTTTGTTTGTAATACCTAAATATCAAATTCAATTACCTATGGTCATGAGCTTTCGTCATCACGAGGTTATAAATACACACAGTATGTGTTGAATATTGCAATGACTCAGTAGTCATTGCAATATTCATAATATTACTATAGAGTATAAATTACAAAAATATATAATCACATATTGAGTGATTGATTATTTATTTAGAGAGTAGTTACTAAGAGAGTAACGTAAAATAACAGCCCATAAATACCCTACAGCTGGACTAAGGCCTCCTTACCTTTTGAGGAGAAAGTTTAAAGCTTATTCCACCACGCCGCTACAATGGGGTTGATTAACATAGGATGGCAGATTTTTGTCTAACACGTGCAGGTTTCCTCACGATTATTTCAGACCACATGAAAATTCAGTGGTGCTTGCTCGATCCCGCAATCTTTAGTTAAGATTCACTTATCTAGCCATTGAGCCATCCTAGCTCCCAATTCTAAGATTACTTAATTAAAATTGATTTTGATAAAATTAAATCTCAATCAGTCTGTAGATCACAAAGCATGATTAATGTTAGAAAAATACTTTGCAATAATGATCCACTTGACAAGTTTGAAAATAACAAAAAGCAAAATATAATCTGTTTGTTAAATAAGATACATTAGAGGGCAATTAATTAGTAATGTTAAAATTAGTTGATTTACTCAATGGTGTAATAAGAACACGAGGTACTTTATATTAATTAGAATAAGGTCTGAACTGTGACGATCTTGTCAGCGCGTCCCTGTTATGAATATTAAGTGTTACAAATTGGTTCACTGTATGATACTAAATCGATTTGAATGAAATACGCATAAGTATGTAATATATTTTCAAATGCTAGTATTGAAATTTATATAAAATACAAGCATTTTACATTGTTACTGTATGTATTTATTAGTACTATGTGTAGTGTTAGAAAAGGATTTATTTAATTTCATTTACCGGTCCTTGCAGATTTCATTTTTTCACAGGAGGTAATATTTTTTATATCATAGTGAATTTTACATTGAGAATATAAACTTTTTACAGCGACAGCGCCTATAGACACAAGTAATTACATATTAGGTAATAAATAAATAAAAACATATTGGAATAATTGTAGCTTTATCGTGATGATCGAATTAATTTAAAAATAAATAGTAAATAGCCGAGCCACTATTGTAGTTCAAAATGAACAGAGAAATATGTTGTTCGTAAATAGGAAAATAATTTAAAAAAAATCGTAATTCAAACTGTAATGTTTGATTGATACGCTTAATGATTCTATATGTTATCTTTTATTAATCTTTTTATCCAATAACTATAAAAATATATGAGATAGATAAAACCGAACTAAGTAATATACCCGTAGTCAATGTATAAAGGATACTCTTGTCTCGGTGAATGGAAGGTGCCTAAGGGATAGATAAATATCTGTATCTCGATGTCCGAAGTCCACGCGAAACTAACCCCGAGAGTAACTCGTAAAGAACAATGTTTTAATTTTGAACTTGGAGGGATAGTAACAGAATACTTTAATAAAAGTAGTATATATATATATAGTTTTTCCACAATGCAATTGTATATTTCGTTGTTTATTTATTATTATATATTTTTTTAACTTTTCCATTCAACACAATATTTTGAATACTCAACGATAATTTTGATCTTTATTACAAACGCCTCTCTCTATAGGCGGTTAAGTAATATTTTAGTTTTATGAGCATACGTATAATTTATGAAAGAAAAATGACCTAGCGGATTGAACACGTAGCTCTTAGCCGAAGATTACAGTTTAATTCTGGGCAAGCACCACAGAGTTTCTACGTGTCTCATTTGTGTCATTGATTCATTTTATGTTTGTCGGTGAACTAAAACAACCTGAGGAAACCAATATTCTACAATACGAGTAGTTTTAATTCAAGCTTTTTAAAAATGATTATTCAAAGTTAAGTAAAGTGTTAATGACATAATTAAGATTATAATGCAATCAAGGTAATGTCAAAAGTCAAATTACATAGAATAAATCAACAAAATTACACGAGTGAATCGAGTAATAGTAGAAAAATTAATAAACAATGTATGATGTCCATAAAGAAATTAGGTTAGGACCTTGTTTTATTTGAGGGTAAGATAAAAAAAAAACTTAAAAACCGGAAAGGTAACATGCTATCTACCTACTGGTATATTTTACCTACGACGACGTTTGCTTCTGTTCTAGCAAATAATAGGATCCAGCTAGCAATTACAGACACGAGAGACAACCATTTAGTTTTCAAGGCTGATAGCACTAGAGCAATGCCAGAACTGCATATATCTAGCTCTATGTACTATTAACATAGGTTGTAGTTAGATCCATTCGATTAAAACATTTAGTAACCACCTTTTGTTTTTGAATAGAAATATACAATCAACGAGTGACTGCATTATAAATATAACTTTTTTATTATTATTGTGTACATATATTTTATATATGCATACACAAATAAACAGGCAATTGATAAGATATTTTTTTTATTTCTTTCGCTAATATTGTATATACTTATTATAAAGTCGAGATGGCCTAGTGGTTAGAACGCGTGAATCTTAACCGATGACCGTGGGTTCAAACCCGGGCAAGCACCACTGAATTTTCATGAGCTTAATTTGTGTTTATAATTCATCTCGTGCTTGACGGTGAAGGAAAACATCGTGAGGAAACCTGCATGTGTCTAATTTCATTGAAATTCTGTCACATGTGTATTCTACCAACCCGCATTGGAGCAGCGTGGTAGAATAAGCTCCAAACCTTCTCCTCAAAAGGGAGAGGAGGCCTTAGCCCAGCAGTGGGACATACTAAACAGGCTGTTACAGTACAGTTTATTATATGAATCGGAAATATATATGAATATTTTTGTGCAATCTTTCGATATAAAACTCAAATTATTATATGAAATAAATATCTTATCAAATAAAATAAAAAATATCATGTAAAAGAACATACTTTAACATTAACTTGCAGTCGGGTAGACCGTTACAGATGGATTCAGGCTGTAAGCGGATAACCGATAAGCCGAGCTGAGGCTACGACGGCGGTGTACATGCGATATTTACAAGTTTCATGATTTTATGTCAATTTAGCTTTACACACTTTTAGAAATGTTTACTTCAATTTGACAATTTGATCCTATTGGTAACAATATACTTGTATTTGCTAATCTTAAGACGTATTAGAAATTTAAATGCTATTTGTTGGTTAGTTAAGTGGAAATAATAAGGAATAAGGAAGTGATAATTACTTTAAGAAAACGTTAACTTATAATTTAGGACTGATCATATCTCTATTTTCCTCTTTTATTACATCTATAATTTTTTTATTCTTAAAAGCATAAAAGTAAGTGTTTTAATATCAAAATCGAATTCACACCGCTGATAATCACAGTGATGTATTCCTGGGTTTGAATTTAATAATAATAATAATCTTGGGACAATATTCACACACGGCCATCTGATCCCAAATTAAGCTTGTACAAAGCCTGTGCTATGGAAACCGGAGAACTGATATACTACTCATCATTTGTACATACTTATATAGATAATTACACCCAGACTCAGGACAAACAGACATGTTCATGAACACAAATGTCTGTCCTGGGTGGGAATCGAACCCACAACCTTCGGCGTGAAAGGCAGCTATCTTACCAACCACGCCAACCGGCTCGTCATTTGCAATCTTTAGTTAAGATTCAGATTTCGTAGCTATTGAGGCATCTCAGTTCATAATAGCTTATCTCGAACAAATTTGACTTAAAAGTAGTTGTTTGTTTTTGCTTTTTTGGGTCTATAAAACAATTTATGTATATTACATTAAAATTATACAAACATGAAATATACGAGACAAATGAGAGGCTGTTTACTTTGGATTTTCTCTTGACGAGTTCTATTTTTTTTATGGTAATAAGAGCTTGTTAATAAAAACATTTACATCGACATAATACATGTTTTAGTATCATATGAATATATTATTGATAAAATAATATAAAAAATAAACAACCACAAACAACATATAAAAAATTCTCCGATTTTAGTTTATATTTGTATAAATAACAAAAAATCATATAATGGGAATAGTTTTATACAGACGATCTAAGAAATTTCAAATCTCAAAGTTAATAACGCAATGTTTAGCCACAGTAAACCACAACGGGTATATAAAGTTCCCTTAGACCAAGATAGACTTAAAGTCGTATTAGAAAAACCACTAAGCTGCGTATTCCGCCACTGAGATATCACTTAAGATCTTTATGTAGACTAAGCTCTGAATTCAATCTCAGTTCAAATCACTTCAGCTCCGTCGGAAAAATATTTTCCTTCAAAATTACACCGCTTTTAAATGGGTTGTCCGTTATCATTTCTAATCAATTTAAAAATGCAATTACTTTTTAAGATCATTTAAATTTATCGATTAAATAATTATTATGGTGTTTTTAAATATAATTTAATATAATTTGAAATATGTCATCGGTACACATAAATTTAAATAGTTGTTGAACCAATAAATTTGAGTTAAAACAATTTTCTATAAGCATATATTCTTAAATTCCAACATTTACGAGAAGGAAGCATCATGTTTGCCTGGTAAAATATATAAAAATAATAGCCACGTACTGTAATCCGAAGAAGTAGAATACTTTAGGGAACAATTTTTAAGTTGGATCGAAGTTGCAGAAGGCTTTATGACTTAGCGACGTGTTCCCAGAATGGCTCGGATTCCTACGTTCTCAAATATTATTAAAGACCCGATGTCACGTACCGGCTTGGATTACTCTAATTTCTGTTTAATCTGTATAATATAATCTTGTGTAATATAGAATGATATATAAAAATTAATGCTAAAAAAAGTAACCGTTTACGCATCATTCAACCGATTGACTTTAAACTTAAACTTTACACTTAAAACAATAATGAATAAGAGAAAAAACAAATTATAAAACGGAATGAGAATTGTATTTTTGCGGTCTATGTCAATGCTTATTTGAAATTTCTTTCCTGTAAAATAAAGTAAGGCAATACAATAAAAGTCGCATGCAAGAGTCAAAGACCAGGAGAGAGGTTGTAAGAGAATTTAACAAAGAATAAACCTTCCAAATAAAGAACAACCATTCCGATAACAAAAAAAATGTTTATAAATTAATTAATTAATGTATATAAATATAGTATATACATTCATTTATAATATAATATTTTGAATTATTTTATTCTTCCTATTAAGTTGAATTTAGTATGCTTGGATAACGTACAGCAGCTATTTATTGGCTATGAAAATGAGCGCGTAATCAATCAGCAGTCTATATTTTGTGCTCTTGAAATATAATTAAGGCTCGTTTGCGAGCATTCGTATGAATCATTACGTGTCAATTGCAATAATTTTCTATATCGGCAAATGTGGTCGGAATTGAAGTTAATATAGTTTTGTAAATAGCGAAATAAAATGAAGTGAATGTAAAGCTAAATATCGTTACACGAACATTTTAAATGTTGATTAGCATAGTTTTTTTTTTATTTTATCATAAATAATATTTGAAAAACACGGTACAATTTAAATTAGTTTTCGCATGCTACATAAAAAAAATGGAAATATGCTTTACAGATTCTGGTAGATGGCAATGAAAGAGTTCAGATAAACGTGACAGAAAAGTCTATCTAAACTCCTTGGACAAAAAAATCTGTTTAAACCAAAAAAATATTGATGTAAAAATAATACGAACTATTTATGCATAGTTTTGTCAGGTGTGGGGTTCGAACCCACGCTCCCTCTCGGGAACCAGAGCTTAAATCTGGCGCCTTAGACCACTCGGCCAACCTGACTTGTTATCTCTATCTGAATTATTATAATATAAACAACATTTACGTGTTGTACCTAAACATTTCTACACTAATTAAGTACAAAAAAAATTGTTTTAGTGCCCCACTCAATATGGAACCAGTAACCAAGCAATGACAATAAAAATGTATAGTTATGGATGTAGACGTTTGTTTCGTTTCAGTTAAAAACTTTTCAATATGCGTGAACACTAAAATAAAACTTAAAAAGAACATTTTTAATAATGCAGAATTTTTATCAGTCTTAGTTTTGACGGGGCAGTTGGCATGGTTGGTAGATACTTGCCTTTCACGCCGAAGGTTGTGGGTTCGATTTCCACCCAGGACAGAAATTTGTGTGCATGAACATGTCTGTTTGTCCATAGTCTGGGTGTAATTGTCTATATAAGTACGTAATTACAAAAGAAAAGTAGTAGTATATCAGTTGTCTGGTTTCTATAGTACAAGCTTTGCTTAGTTTGGGATCAGATGGCCGTGTGTGAATAATGTCCCAGGTTATTTTATTTTTTTTATATCTCCCTTTTAACAGGGGTAACTTAATTATCACGCGGACCATGACCAAGCGTGATTGGCTTGTTAAATATAAAATTGACAATGGTGATGATGGTGATGTGAGGAACTTTCGAGTAAGACGTGTGGTGTTTAGTATGACTGATTTATGTAAAAGTGCGGGAGTGGACTTAGACATTTGGAGAATATTGAGATTAGTCTTGTGTTTTTGGGATAACGCCTGTAATGGAGAGAAGGATTTTCACTGTGTTTATTAACTATTGTTTTTTAATTTCAGTAGCCAATTCTATGTATTCGATTACTTTTTCATTTTGTGTACTGAGTAGATAGAGTGTGTGCGTGTGTTACATACCGCAATATCGATTATAAAAACTATTTTGTTGTTTTTGTCTACCACTGTTATAACCCGTCTATTATAATGTATGGTTTGGTCGGTGATGATCGTTCTATCCCAGTAAATTTTATATTATTATAATACAAAAGAGTTATTTTTTTACAGCAAAATAGATAATGGAAGGTTACTTATTTCCTTCATAATGTAAGTTGTAAAATGTGTCAACAGCTTTGGAGTTGAAACTTAGAGTAACTTCGTATCCTTTTTTCTAAACAAAGAGAAAAGTCTAAAATTACCCAGTAGTATTACACTGAAAAGAGGTGCTGTTCACTCAGTCGCCGCTTGAGTGCAAGTCGCTCATTCGCCACGATTGAAATGGTAATGCGACCCCAGCCTCATTCTAATTGCCATGCAAATTTCCTAGTCTCAGCTTCACTAGAGTATTAAACCTTAATACTTTTTACGGATCACGTTCAAAGTATTCAGAATTAATGTTTTTTTGATTCGGGTTATGTAAGATTTAAGATATTTGCATTCATGACAAAACTTTTGAACCATTTCTTTAAAATTAATAAATATATTTGTTGTATTTTAGTTGATAAAATTTTATATCTATCTAAATTTATTTCAGTCACGGATGCCATTCTCAAATAAGAAGAACCAACTGTGCAGGATACAATATAATTCACTTGTGCATGCATAAGCGCTGGTTCGCTCTCTATTCCTTCACCCTCATTGTCCGATAGGATAGAGAGAGATCAAGAGCAAGATCAAGAGTATACCTGCTTTCCGAAAAATTGGGAGATTAACACTGCTAAAAATTTCTTCATAGAAACATTCAATTCTTTAATTAGTATAAAATATATGAAGTGTATAACATATCAAAAAACACACAATAATTCTCCTTAGTATTTGTATAAATTTAACATAAAAGAAATAATTTTCATATATATTCCTATATATTGTTAATTTATTTCGTTATTAAACTAAAACACACACAATGAAACTCATGGATAAATAATACGCTCAAATCATTTTGATGCAAAGATTCTGTTCTGTTATCATATATAATAAAAATCAGATAGGCTCAATTTTAAGCCAAATATAATAAGCTAAATACAGAGTAATATTTTATACGGCTATGAAGCCAAAATGCATGCTACTATCCGTATGCATAAACCGCACATATAAAAGCTATGCGCCATACACCGGTCGCATGTTTTATAAAAGACGTAACATTTTTAAAACATTTTTATACAGTAAAGAGGTAAATAACATTGTCAGTCTGGTATATTTTTTATTAAATCTGTCTCTTATAGTAAAAAATGTAATTTAAACTTATTATAAAAAAAAATCACAAACAACTTTTTTAAATGCTCTCCAAATTACATAGCTTTAGAAAAATGTTTATGTGCGTTATTTATTTATACATGCAGGTCAATTATGTGGATTTACTGAAAGTTGCAAGTTTGATCTGATCCTTGGCCCCTTGTCATCCCAACTAACTTAAACCTTATGTTAAAATGGGGAGGTGAAGTCAATTTGAAAATAATGGTAAATCCTACAATTGCACATTGCTTTTATTCTTCCGCTTAAAAAACAATTTAAATGCAGTACATATTATTAGAATATACAATTCTAAAAATTAATGGATATCAAATGGGTAAAATAGTAAAAGTATCATAAATATAATGTGACAAAATAAATGGTACGATCCTTCTACTGGCTCGAAAATGTTTCCACGAACTGAGAATAAGTCATTTATGAGGAATATTTTCGACCCATCGAGCACAAGACATGTATGGCACGCGTAAGTTCGAAACTCTAAACAAGGAAATAGAGAACTTAGCTTGCACCGTTATTACTGTAAAATATTTAAAGATAAATGTTTGTAAATTAAGTTAAGTGCTATCTCAACCCAATATTAGTCCATTTTAACCTATGATTGCGTTCTAATTCGGGCAAACCACTGAGTTTTCATATCCTTATTATGTGCTTATAATTCATGTCGTGCTCAGCGGTGAGTGAAAACATTATCATGTGTATTTACCAAAGTGCATTAGAGCAGCGTGGTGAAATAAGCTTATCTTCAAAAAGAGAGGTGACATAAGCCCAGCCGTGGTACACTGACACAAGCTGCTGCTACACGTTTTTTTTCCCTGTATTGTAACATATGTTTGTATTTAATTAATTTATTCTTATTTCTAAATATAGTTATTTAGACGGCAATTCGGCATAGTTGTCGTTTTTGTTTTCACTCTATTGTCTAAAACAATAATTTTAACTAAACTTAAATTACTATACCTAACAATACCGCAACCACATTCGACATAAATACTAGCTTAGTTCTAAAACCTATATTAGAAACAGAAAAATTAAAAGTTATTAAAAAAAAATTAAACTGACTTCAAAAGTTTTATAAATTAATTGGGTTTTCGTTATCAGATTTGGTGTGTGGAGTGTTAATTGTTTAATAAAAAATATTTTCTGAAATATATATTATACGCGCTAGTAAAGAGTGAATACGTAGCTCGCTCCTGTTAGACTACTATTAAATTTCTGATTAGTTTTAGTAGATTGCATGATATATTCTCCCTACATATGGGGAGCATTCAAGTTTCTCACATGTTACGTTTTCTGAGAAAGCGAGCGGTTCTACGTATATTAAATTATAAGAAGCTATAACGTAACAAACTTAGACCAAGAAATACATATCATAATATATATATACGTACTCGTATACAGTATTCATATGAATACTGTATACGAGTATGTGAGTAAACAGTGGGAAATTTACAGGCTGCTACATTACAGTACAGTTAAAATGTTGTTAAAAGGTTACCTACCTTAAAGTTCAAATGTTGATAACAAAATTAATTAAAAGAAAAAAGAAAAGTTTCAAACAACTTTCAATAAGTTATTGGAAGTCGCTTTTACATAGGAAAAATATGAATTACTATAAAAACTTTAAAGTTACATAAGATCATAGAAAAAGTATGAAATAATATTATGAATATTTAAGTAAATAATGATGTCCATGGGCGGTGGTAGTTACTTCCCATCAGGTGAGCCTCCTGCTCGTTTCCCTCCTCTTACATAAAAAAACAACCTTATACATTCACAATACCTATTACAGAAACGCTATTGATATAAAAAATACATCTTTCATCCTTGTCCTTGTTAATATTGTGTCGTTGTGTTCTGTAATTATACTATCTCGCTCACCATTTCAACTAGAACACAGCAATACAAAATATATAATTCCGTTTTAATTTTCTTGTTTGGCAGTAGAATAACTTGTGAGTGAGTTATACAATCCCTACAACGATATATGATGTAAGCCCTACAGTCGTTTCATTTATTTTTATTTTTGCATAGTAGGTATTTCTTTATGTAATTTACTTATAAAAATTAATTATTTATGTAACTGTTTAACACAAAACTTGAATTCAATACAGTTACTATTTGTTACCTTGGTTTCGGATAAACAAATTCTCTAGATTAAACAATAGAAAACTTTAGTTAAAGTTAACTTCAGGAATGTCCGTATAATTCGACCTTTAATTTATTCGTTAAGGTAAGTAAAGTAGTTTTTGTAGTAGTTATAAATAATCTTAGTTTGTATTATTATTATAACTAATAGTTTAAAAAATAAGTAATATAACTGTCAGTATCACTTCAGAATTATTCATTGTAATGTGCTCTTGCCATCCGTGTACTTTTCTAGCTTAAAAGTGCAATATAAAGATGATGGAAATAATTGCAGACTGGTTTGCGTTTTTTCTTGTGACCATTACCTCACCGCTTTGCGTTCGAGATGTGTAATATTTATAACCTTTCATATATTAAATACACTTACCCCGCTTTGGTTGTCCACAGAATCACATTACAACATAATTATTATTTTATTGAATGCAAATATACAATAAGTTAACTAATAATTCAACATTATTTTTTATACACCGCACCATCTTTTTTTCTCTTTATTATTCTTTTGTTTTATCCATTCCCATTTCATAATTAAATTTGTATTTTGATTTTAATCTGCGCTTGCTTGTTACTTCCCAGTCTTTTTATTATAAGAAAAATAGAATAATTATTAAATATTTATACGATATTTAATTTTATTAAGAATATATTAGCTTATTTGTATTGATTTTTAAGGTAATTCACCATAAGCTTTTTTAATAAGATTAATAGGATTTAATTATATCTTCACAGAAGATATCGAGCGGATCTAAGGAGATTTACGAGTACTGTCGTCTCCTCCCTATTGCGGATTAAGGTGAATAAATTGAGGGGTTGATGTCTCTTGCAACATATTGAGGCCGAAGAAACCTATACATTAATTAGTTGTTCGAGGGAATGCATGATTTGATTCTTACTATACTTATAGTATATTACTTTTGAGTAAAACAATAATTATTACAAAAATATTTTTTCTTTTTAAAACATATTTAACAATTTCTGTTTAAAACTTATAATATAATTGAAAAAAATTATTGTGAAGAATAATATGATATGTCTGTATTTCATTAGGGTAAAATAAATTTTGTTGTGATTGATGTTCTGTATTTGTATGCAAAAGTAACGAATGTTTTTTTACTGGTTGTTAAAAAGTTGTTATGTGTTTTTAACTAACAACAGAATTATTTCAAGTCTTCAAGTTTATATTTTTTATAATAAGTGTATATTATTGTTTGTCATAAAGTTTTTATTTTAATCCATCGACTACCTATCTTATTTTTTTAAATATATATGACAAATTTAGAAAACTCTTTTTATTGTAAAAATATATTTTTATTTTTACTTATATAAGTCAACTCAGGGGCGTTAAACGTGTTATGTAGAAACAAATTTGGGCAAGTTACTATATCAACTCTTTTATAGATTTTTTTTCATATCACAACGACGCTGAAAGATAGACAATATTTATACATATATATTTCATAGAAACATAGTAGGTAATCTCAATACCAACATCTATCTGGACGAACGACGAAGAAGACTACGAAATATCGTAGTCTTCTTCGTTGTTTCAGAAATATTGTTTTCTTGTCATTCGGCAGATCCCTTCTTTGAATGCAGTGGTAAGGTAATAAAAAGTAATATAGCTATTAGACGCAAAAAGTATTGATTATAATATTTAAAATTTCTTACAGTAAATTGCTTATATATTATATGACCTTTTTATTAAATAAAAAAAACGTTTAAGTTATTTGATTTCTGAACAATATTTTTATTGTAACATAACTTACACATATTCATCTAACGCTGTAAGAGGGTTAACAATAAAATTCGGAATTTAAAGAAATCTTTTGTAACAAGGAAAAAGTGATGAGCAAGTCATAGGAAAGATTAAGATAAGCTTCTGAAGGCAAGCGAGGTCAAGTGAAGATCTTATACTACGTGAAGCATGCATGAAACTGACAGCGATGAGATAGAACTGAGATACATACGAAGTATATAATTATGTCTGAAGTGCTAAGCAATTTCTTCAAAAGGTTGTTTAATTATGAAATATTTCTTATGATTCTGTTACTTTAAGGTATTCATTTAATTAAAAAATATGTGAAATACTTCTTGATATTTTTTTGTTCTTGGGATTTCTTGTAACTTTTAGATATTCTTAATTAATTTAATTAAAATAACAATTTATGTAAAATATAAATATAGTAAATCCAGAAAATAATCAACAATAGGTTGACCTCATTCCTTAAGCTGATATATAATCGCGGCGTGGGCTATAGTATTCTCATAATAGCACTCGTAAGAATGGAGACGTCGTTCGGCGCAGTACGTACCGATTTTAATAAGACGAAATCGATTTTTATTTATTTTCTTTATTTCTGTATCATGATTATTCGAAAATTTAATTATAGGTAAGTTTGAATGTGTTTATCTTTAATTAAGTACGGCGCCGACCGACGTTTCAATCTTAGGAGTACTATTATGAGGATAATATAGCACAGCCCCAGCCGCGATTATATATCAGTTTAAGGATTTTTTTTTTTATAGAATAGGAAGCTGGACGAGCATATGGGCCACCTGATGGTAAGTGGACACCAAACGCCCTTAGACATTGGCATTGTAAGAAATGTCAACCATCGCTTATAGCCAATGAACTAACCTTGGGAACTAAGATTTTATGTCCCTTGTGTCTGTAATTACACTGGCTCACTCACCCTTCAAACTGAAACACATCAATATAAAGTATTGCTGTTTTGCGGTAGAATATCTGATGAGTGGGTGGTACCTACCCAGACGAGCTTGCACAAAGCCCTACCACCAGAAATGAGGTCAACCTGTTGTTGATTATTTTCTGGATTTACTTTCAATGCCTCATAAATTGTTATTCTAATTAAATTAATTAAGAATATCTAAAAGTTACAAGAAATTCCAAGAACAAAATGAATTTGTTAAATAAAACAATTTATTTCATAAATTATAATTTTTTATTTTAGACATCCATATTTAAACATTGGTAACTCAATTATATCACAATAGAAACCAAATCACTTAAATTATTCAAATAAAATTATAAAAATAACAACAAAACGAACCAAATAAAAACCAACAATTATAAAATATTATAGGAATCCAAGCTCGATTGAGATAAATACATAATTAAAATTATTTCTTCATACAAATTGACTAATATATAATATCGAAATGAGTTGACTAATTTTTTTATGTGAGAGTATTTTATTATCACAGTGTTCGGCAATATTACAGTGTTCAAAGCGTTAAATATTACGAAAAAATTATATAAAAGATCATGAATGACATCTTAGCATATTATTTTAATTTACAACACAATATAATAGACAAAATATTGATGATATTTTTGATTTCGGTCTGTACCGTCCGGATTGATTATGTTTTTTTTTTATAATTTTGATATGCTTTACAATATTTTGTTGTATTTATAAAAATGTCCGACACACTTTTATAAGAATCCATGTAATAGGAACAGTTCATAATTTTCCACTGGCAGTGGTCTTTTTATATGTACTTAATTATTAACTAGCGGTTTTTAATATTAGATGAATAATAGCTCTATTAAGTCTATTACTATTAAGATACATTTTCAATATGAAAATAAAACTGTTTTAAAATATTCGAAAGAGAATTATTGTTCTGAAAAAAGTTTATATATATAGCTAGAACTTTCATCACTGAAATTGCAGATTTTAAAAGATATGGAAATTAAAAAAAAGAAATTCATTACATATTTTTAAGGATTTCTCAATTGATCAAATGGTATTTAAAATTGAGAACTATGTGCTGATTACATCGAAGTCTAGTCAACGGTTCTCAAAGGCTAGTTAAATAACACACATTATTTGAATAAGTAAAAATAACATTTGACTAATTATTTTTAATTTATTTATCGTTAAATGGTACATTCATTTAAACGGTTGTTTTGCTGGATGCGTTTATGTCGCCGATGCTTTTCACTCGTCGATGTCTCCGTTGCTTCACCGAGTCGTCGCTTGTCTTGGCTGGCAGCGGAGAACTCACTCGATGAGCGTGGTCCACTTTGTGACCGTACCTGGGGGCATAATAGCACATACAATATACACATATATACGTGTGCGATGGTGCTATGGAAAGTATTTTTACGATTTTTTTTATTTAATTCCCATTATTCCATTTCTTATAGGATTTAAAAATACACTCAATTATATAAAAAGTTAAGAGAAATTAACTTTTTATTATTGTTATTGGAATATTTTAATACAACTTACGATAAGTAACACGACATATTTTTTATTGTTTTTGTATAGTTTTTATACATTATCTTATCTTCGGTAAAAAACAACTATCGATATAGATCGTGTAAAATTTACATTCATATTTTGACGTATTAGGCAACAAGGTGGTATGTGACTTGATTTACTTCGCTCTCTTGAGAATTAGCTTAGTTTTGTCTGAAAATATGGTTTGCATATATATTGCATATAAATAAAACATTTAGGAATATGAAAACATATTGTAAACTATAAATTTATTTGCTTTTTCATATTTCTGATTATTTGTATAATAACTTATTCAAATATCAAACTACTAAACTTTTATACCACAGCACTTTTTACGTATATGTAAAATATCGTAAAAAAGTTAATGTTTTATTATTAATATACCTAATAAATATACAGTAGATATTAGTAACTCATTTTCTATTTATGTAGAAAGTCACTATATAGTTTTATGCGTATAGTTTTGGACACAGTAATGCACTAAAGCAGCTGCGTCCAGCTTACAACTTCCTACCATAGTTTATGTACCAATTACATAACATAAATGTATCAGGTATAATTCGTTTAAAATTATATTTATATGATACTCTTTAACTATATTATACTTACATAATTTGTAATGATTTGTACGACTTTATTATGTAATCTGCTTCTTACATAAAAATTTGAAACATATTTAATTTTATCTTTTATTTTAGGCTATGCAGTCATTTTTATTCATATATTCTATAACTAAAATTGAAATAAAAAACAAAATATACAATAGTTATAAACATATTTTAAATATAACGGATATCAAATTATACGGTTACGACTGTAATGGGTTATTTAATTTAAGAAATTTGAATTAAATTCAATAATTATATTTTAAAACCTGAAATATATCCTTTAGCCTAAGACCGTCTTAGGGTAATGTTACTATTTAAAGGTGTGTAATGACTTATCTGCTTATATGACAACTTGTGAGGTTCTTTTGATGGTGTCGTATAATGTGTTTTTGTGTATCTAGAGAAAAGAACGTAATTATAAAAAACCTAGCCCGAATATATAATAATATATACATCTATCTTTATATCTTACCTGTGGGTAATACTCGTTTCCTTGATATCATTAAGTCGCTGTAAGCTGTCTCTTGTAGACACACTAGACTGAGAGTACAAACTCAGCGGAGTGTATATCGGCTCGTACTCCTGAAGTGTGGGCGGTGGAGCGTACGTCATGCTCAGTTGGGAAAGCGTACGGACCGCTATGGGAGGGGAGTACGTCATGTGGTAAGGCTGTGTTAGACTCATCACGCTGGAACTCTCGCTCGAGCTGGACGGCGAGGCGCGGTCGTGTTTAGGTTTCAATACGCCTAATGCACGGGTTATTGAGCCCTAGAAATATGAATATATTATAATCTGAATACATTATTTTAAAAATACTTTCAATCAGAAAATATGCAAAAAGATTACCCTTAGACTATGTCTTCTGGAATCGGCACTGAAGTCAATTCCAGGCAAACCCGTCGCCACTGATCTCGAAAAGGGTCGTCCCAACATCCTTATTTGATGGCCGAACATATTCCTGCAAATTGTCCTTATCGGTTACACTGTTCTCTCGGAAGGTACAAATTTGAGAAAATATAATAGACAGTAAGTAGCCAGATAGCGGTCAGCAAATTTATTTCTCAATCGCGCCCTCAAATTTGTACTAAATTTATTTAACATTGCTAACACAAAAAGCATACATGCACTGTCTATTGTTTTTTATACATTGCTTTCAGAAATCTGTTACTTAATTCATCTATCCCTTTTTATTCGATTTTATATGGACAGTTAGTATTTAAATAGTTTTCGGTATACTGAAGAGCTATATTATTCTCAACAAACTCTGCATAGACACCAAAAGCATGATGCACTTTACATAAAAATAATACGAATCATGCTTGTGTACAAGTATGATCACAAAAATGGCCTAAGAGTAACCAAGGAAAAATTTAGAAATATTAATCACAAAGAATGATACCGCTTATTGCTATTAAAAACTTCCAGGAACTTCTTATAAAGTCTTAATAAGAATAAATATTAAATTAAACAGTATTACTGCGATATCCTTCTTTGTAATGAAGAATGAAAACAACAACCATATAATAACAATGTCTAAATTAAAGTAGACAAGCATATCACTGTGTTGGAAAACAATAAAATTAGTAACGAATGGTCCAAAAAATAAATCAATCAATGTTTATGGAAGAAAGAAACATCATACGGACAGAGTGGACAAAGGCCGAAAGGTGCGAACTAATGATGATGACAGAGGCATTCATGACGTATCGATTAAATGGTTTACCGTTCCGTCTCGATGCAAGGATCGCCAAGTTTAGGGATGATGGTCAAGAAAAGAAATTGGCTCGATATCCCTTAGGATTTATCTTTTATAAGGATTTATTCACATTTATATGCCAATCGATAGCGTTACAATAATACTAATACACCGTTCTCAACTTTACAATATGAATGTATACAAGTCAAAAACATAGTTATCTTACAATATTAATAAATACTATTTATTGTTATAATCCTAAAGCTATTGTGAATGGTTCCGTTTTTATATCTAATAATATTTAATGAAATTCAAATATTCTATTATGTTTTAAAATGTGTAATAATTAAAAACGAAAGTATAATTTCGTAATATAAGTTACTAAATATAATTTCGTAATGTGACGAGGGGCGCGTTGACCCCTATAACGTAAAGCATTTAATGCGTTTACGGAGATAGTAACTACTCGTACTTCGTATTTTATATACTTTACTAAAATTATCAAATTGATCATTTTTCGAATAACATTAATGTGACAAATCTAAACTACAGCGCGTAGGAAGGTTTCGGGGAGAGAACATCGAATCTAACATTGACAAAGGCGAAGGGATCTTTCCGAAGGTGTTCATTACGAACTTCGTTATACATGACTTGCGAACCGCGTTTACCTACTATTACATATCAGTCTTCACCGCTCGTAAAATTTTAGGACAGATAATTACAGACGAGCAATTTGAAGAAACTCCTATAAAAGTATACAGCGAAAGTAACTATATTTAGTTTCGTGTAAAAATAGCACTTTTACAATGTATTTTAACGAGGAAAATTTTACATAGGTACAGATCGTAAAAGGACATCGAAGCGACATTTATTTTCTGAAGGAGAGTTTTTTGATCTTTTTGGATTTATCTTTGCTTTGTGGACAACATGGATGCTCGGGCAGCCTCCACTTGCAGTTCTTCCACCTGGCAAAATATCGTATACCTGCAGGATTGCACCTCATATTATAATCATCTACAGGCAGTTCGCTTGTGACGGTGACTAGGCTTACATGCAGTGCTTCGTTTATTCAATGATTTGGTTCTTTGCGATGCACTTGACAATTGTTCGTGTAAAAAAAATATCGATAGATTGTTGAGTATGAATATCGAATAAATTATCTTGTCTTTAAGTCGTTGATGATTGATCAATAGTGGTGACTCTGTTATTGTTTTACTTTCTTAATTTAAGGAACTATGATTTATAAAATGTTTAGCTTTGGATAAAGTCTCTTTTTATTAAATAGTTCTACATAAATTTACGTTCGATAAAAAGATAAGAAACATAATCTCACCTCGCAGGAATAACCAGAGCATCAAACTCTGCAACTAAATGTCTTCGGATAATACTTTTTGATGGTGGTATTCCGAGAGCTGTGGCCATTGTCTCTCCAGTGAAAGACGGCTCTAGAACGACTAAGCCACCGTGGACACCGCTGTCTAAAATAAAAATACCAAACATAATATCTGGGAAGGATGTTTGCATTATTGACAGAATGTTGTATGTAAAACAATGGTAAGTAAATATTTTTTTTAACTTTTTATGCGTTTTGAAAATACTGAGCGTGAACAGACAAGATTGAGGTTTTAGTTTTCTTATCTTCCTAAAATATGTGTTAACAAAATAATTAATAAATAAAGCTTCGATGAGGTCTTACCTTTGAGATTATCTGCAAATTCGCCTAGGTCAATGTTGTGCGCCCAACGTATAAACCTCTGATTGGTCCAAACCAGTGGATCAGCGTCCACGTTTTCACACTGATGTCGTCGTACCGCTAGAGCCTATTATATGAAAAATAACGCCATATTTGTTTTAAAATTTACATTAAATTTAAATATTACTAACCAAGAAAATATGTTAAACTGATTAATTTATTGAAATGGTAATTTTATTATTTTTAAAATAAAATATTTTAAATAAGGATTAATAAAATATTTAACAAAAAAAAAAAAACAATACCTGCATATAAAGCGTACAATAAACACTTTTTATTGATGACTATTTAAAATGAAAATGATGTTTGATCATTTGTTTTTCTTTTTTATAAATTACCTAGATTTTTTTGTGCTGTGAGTTTATTAAGTAAAACCAATTTTAGAGCACCTAACCTAATAGATATCTGCGTAATACCATTACCCTTGCACCACCTCGCGGTCGCACCCTCGTAGTCTCGGCGCTAACTCTATTCTCCCTTACTTGTATAAATAACATAACGAGCTAAGTTACATAAACATTTATTTTATTTTTTATATAATAGGTAGGCGGACGAGTCACCAACACCCATAGACATTGACATTGTAAGAAATGTTAACTATCCCCTACATCGCTAATGCGCCACCTACCTTGAGAACTAAGATGCTATGTCTCTTGTGCCTGTAATTACACTAGCGCACTCACCCTTCAAATCGGAACACAACAATACCAAGTACAACTATTTTGTGGTAGAATATTTGATGAGTGGGTGGTACCTACCCAGACGAGCTTGCACAAAGCCCTACCACCAGTAAAATAGCATATAAATTTAGCTAATGCTTTTCGAATAATAGAGATCCGCGATTATTGGATGAATTACATAATTTCATAAAATAAATTAGTTATAAAAAATTATGACTTCAATTTAATTAATTTTAAGGTTTAGAGTTTTTTGATTTAAAGGTTGTTGTTGCGGTTGTTGATTAAAAGCAGCAGCAGGGACGTTTACAGGCTTTACTCTTCTGATATTAGGAATTTATCACTTACTTTATATTCTAAAAAAAATGCATTGACTTTTACATTCTTTGTGTCTTTTATTGAATTGAAAATATGGTGTGTAATTTATTTTTAATAAGTATCACTGGCAGATTTAATACATAAATAAAAATTCTGTGAAAACATTGAAACCTAAGTCTAATAATAATTCACAACAATATTATTAAAAATGGACAAGATAAACGAGGACAAATTTTGTTCAATGTCACTGCGGAATTTAAAAGAGGTTTGAATAAGAAATGATTAATGGGTCCAACATTACTAGGGTCGGGGGCTACACGAAACAGTTTGTAAGGGCGCACACAAGCTTTAAATTTAAAATTATTTCATAAAAACTTTATAAGGAAATATATATATTTTTTTAATATTTGTTCTTATTAAAGTGAAAGTTGCTTATGTTATGTTAAGTTGTTATTTTTATCAATTATAAAATTATCATAAAGAGCAGAAAGTACGCCAAAGAACAAAAATCTTTGTTAAATGTTGTTCCAAGTATTTATACCGTTAGCAGAAGTATACAATTTCTAACGTATTTTTAACAAATACAAACTAAAACACAAAGGTGTAAACGACTCGTTTTTAATGACCACGCAGTTAAGCTCCATGTTTACGAAGCACACAAACCCTGGAGGTTGTTTTGACTACCGTCTGTGCGCGTCTTAAGAGGCTTTAGTAGTCATTCGTTTACTTTAGCCTTATCTTTCTTCATTTATCTTGTAACGAACTACCTGTTTATTTTACCAGTCAAAGAGATTTTAACGCAAAGTGACTATTTATTTTTAGCTTCTAACAATATGCGTAACTTATTAAGGGGGCTCAATGTGTATAAAGGTATTATTCACGTAAGCGGCAACTCTTGGTTGTTAACACTATTTTCCGAAGGGAAACAGCCTAGTTTCAACATGAAAATCAGCTGACAATATGTAAGCAGGCTGGCTAAGTAATGAGATCTATTCTGGTACACTGACACACTTTACACAGTTCACCTTGATATTTGCAAGCCTGAGATCGTCACAATTTGAATATATTTTTTATTTTACAAAATGATCTCTACCTTGAATACATCTACACTCTTGTAATATATTATAATTCATATTATATAATTGTAAAAAAGTAATAAAACATCATTTTTTTTATAATTAATGTTGTGTTAATGCCGCTATCTGGCGTCTTTTAATCCCGTATAATAAAATTAATATGTTTCGATTGTAATAAACTTACTTGTCTATCATATTTCATTATCCTTAGTAGATGTATGCCGTGGACGATGGATGCCTGGTGGAACTTCCTTGTGACACCGAGGTACTTTTCCAATTCCTTCTTGCTGATAGTATCCAGCATTCTCGCATCCACTAAGTTAGCTAAGAACGACTCAGCATACTGTTGAAATAATTTAGGATTATTTAAAACATTTATTATGAAGTCTTATTATATTGTTACTTGTTTCTTTCGTAGATTTTGTTGAATAATGGCTTTACTTATAAATGTTGTTTGGGAGATGATTAGTTAATCTATGCTGTGTCTCCTTCTTTTTAATGTCAACTGAATGGTGACAGAAAAGATCAGTGTTTAATTAAACAATTTAAAGCTTTTTAAAATTGGTCTGTGAAAGGCAAAATGTCCTTAGATATCTGTTATACATAATGTTTATTATTATGTTGAAATATTTTAACAACACTAAATATGGACATGGCTGAGCTTAATTTTAATTTATTTTTATATAAAGGTATTTTGTATTCATATACAGAAGCATAATTCTCACCTGCGAAAGACCGAGGTCTGGCAACCATTCTGCGGCGACCCAGGCGTGTGTTAGTTGTCCCACACTGGGGTTGCGCACGAGGTCGGGTCTCCTTCTTTCCTCGATGGCGAGGCGCAGCTTCTTCCTGTGCATCGGCTGAGCGATCCCCAAGCCCACCTCTAGGTCCGTGTCTGTCAGCTCGAGCAGAACCTGCCCATTCAAAGCACGGATCTAGAAACAACCAGAACACAATATTTGACGCTTATATTGCGTCATTTGCTTACTGTACTTAATTACTGATGATGCTATAGCTTGTGGTAAATACTCGCTTTTTGATTACATTTAACTTATTTCAGATTGTGCTTTTTTATTTTAATTTACAAAATTAGCATATTCATACATACAACGTGAAAATCATGAGGTTGATTATAAGAATCACCTGAAATGTTTGTCGGATATATTATTCTAATTGATTTTTTCAAGGTTTATCAATATATGTTTATCTGTACAAAATGATTTCAAACAGATAATGAATTATCAAAGGCTCGATTGGATAAAACAAAGATAAAAAATGCAATAATGCCAACACAGCAACAATATATATCAACTACTACTGCTACTCTGCATTAACCGTTCGAAATTTCTGGTCACGATTGAAGGGAACAGGAAGAAATGGGAAAGAAAAAGCTCATTTAAAAATCCCTGGCTTCAATAATATAATTTAAAATATTTTTATATTAAAATACAGTAATGAGAAATATTATTCATACAACATAAAATCAACGTTATGCGGTGGCATATTAATTTTTGTTTTAATAATGCCTCGTTATTTCCCGTTCAGAGAGCCGCGTAATATGATTTTCATATAAAATATGAAGCATTCGATGTCGGAAGCGCGATATGAAAAACTCGAGATAGTGTCAGGTCTATAAGCTGCGAAGTTTCAAAATGAATTTTCAATATTCATGTGCTAATAGAAAGAAATACAGTATATTTTATTATTAAATGTTTCCTGTATATGAGAGCCTGTAAATGTCCTACTGCTAGGTTAAGGCCTCATATCTCTTGAAAAGAAGATTTAGAGATTATTCCACTACGCTGCTCCAAAGCAGGTAAGTGGATACAGTAACTAAATTTCATTCGACACATGCGAGAAATCCATATAATATTTTCACTATAAAGCACGAAATGAGTTATACAAACAAATTAGCACACAAAGAACTCAATGATGATTTCTCGGGTTTGAGTCAATTTTCAATTAAGATTCACATGTCACTGCCACTGCCACTGAACCATCTCGACTCGTCTCAATTTTTTTTTTATAGTATAGGAAGGCGGACGAGCGTATGGGCCACCTGATCGTAAGTGGTCACCAACGCCCCTAGACGTTGGCATTGTAAAAAAATTTAACCATCGCTTACATCACCAATGCGCCACCTACCTTGGGAACTAAGATGTTATGTGCCTTGTGCCTGTAATTACACTGGCTCACTCATCCTTCAAACCGGAACACAACAATACCATGTACTGCTGTTTTGCGGTAGAATATCTGATGAGTGGGTGGTACCTTCCTAGACGAGCTTGCACATCGCCCTACCATCAGTAAAAGCCCTACCACCAGCATTTATAGATGTATAGAATATATTCATCAATTTCATTTGACACTTCCTAATACAATTGAGATATTCAATAGCTATGCGCTGAGATGTTTCAGAATTGAGAATTTCATCAAATATACAATTTAATATCCTTACGATCTCTCAATTCAATTTGACCATTAAAATTAAATTTAAATGGTATTCCTAAAATGAAATAAATGTGCCAAATATTAACAACATAACACCGATGCGAACTGATAACCAACGTGATTTGAATAAACAAATGGTACAATGAATTTATCAAAGGTCTGTGTTGCGACTTCATTTCCATATAAATGTGATAAAATTGCTATTGTGAATAATAAGATTTTTTCTTCTATTGATATTTATATAAATTTGATTGATCTCACAGCATTTTTTTAAATATATAATCTAGCGCTTGACTCTTATCACACCTGATGGAAAGTGATGATACAGTCTAAGATAGAGTGCGCTTGCCTATAAGATGCCTATTCACTCTAGACTTGAAGTACCCATATTGTAGGTGGTGGGAATAACGGAGGTCGGAAGGGTATTCCAGATCTTAGCGGTGTGTATAAGCAGAAACGAGGAAGCAAATCGTTTCTTACGTGTCTTGGATACGTCAACTACGTACGGGTGCAGATCTTTACGATGCCTCGCAGTTCTGTTGCAGAAAGGTGACGGTGGAACCAACTCCACTCTCCGAAATATATTCTGTAGAAAACCGACAGACAAGCAACCTTACGACAATGTTCCAAGGTCTAGAATATTGCGATCAGTGTCTGGTCGCTAATGAGCCTTCTAGCACGACGATCCACTGAATACAAAGCTTCCAGCTGGTTCTTAGCAGAGCCGTCCCATAAATGGCTACAGTATTCCATGCACGATCTGACTTGGGCTTGATATAAGGTCAGAAGCTGTTCCGGTGTGAAGTATTGTTTGACCTTATTGAGGATACCAAGTTTTTTGCCAGCATTTTTAGCTTTGGATTCAATGCATTGCCCAAAGTTGAGTTTGGATGTTAAGGTAACTCCTAGAAGCTCAATACTGTCGGTGTTGGGTACAGATACATATCGGAAAGTCGGAGTCGGGGGGAATAGACTTCTCTTGGCGGTGAACAAACACGCTTGAGTCTTCGTAGGATTAAATTTGACTTGATTATCGTCACCCCAATCCGATACCTCTTTTAATGTCAAATTGATGCGTTCTACCAAGGCCTCCCTGTGCTCAAGAGTTATCAAGAGCATTTAGTGTTCATAAATAAGTTAAATTAAATTTATGAATTACATAATATTAGGAAGCCTGTAAATTTTCGGTGCGTCGGTGACCATTTACCCTCATTTGTCCGTCCGCATAGGTATTTTATAAAAAAAAAAACAAATTTTGATAAACCTTGAGATCCTTATACCGTCCTTTTTAAATTGAAACTTAATTGCATAAAACGAAAATAAGGAAAGTATATATGTTTATATCACAAATACATATTATTATTAGCGAATTCTTTACTTTACAACTTATCTGACTTTAAAAACAATCAAATTATAAAATAAAAATTAATACAAAATTTCTTAACGTCGCAACTAATTTAGTAAAAGTATCTCAAATGAATGTATATTTCTGTCATTTGTAGTTCGAATACACGCAGTATGCGCAGTTAGCTTTCGAAACATAAAATACTTATCTTATTATCTTCATTGACAGACTGATATATGTTTATCCAATTAAGAAAATTAGGATAGCGATTCATCGGCGGAATTTATTATTCTACGCCAGCATTAATTATACAGTATATTTTTTTTATATAAGTATATTCTGAATTGTTGGTTTACAACAACTATATACACGTAGGATTATAAAGATTATCCAAATAAATAAATAAGAAAACAGATTACGACCTTCAATAAGGTAAAATGTAAATAATAACCATATTATAATAATATTTTTTTATTATGACAAGTTACCGTAGGTTTTTTTATTATATCCAATGGTCTGGAGGACATAATCATGTGCATGCTTTTAACTTAACATTTATTATATTTATTATGTGTAAATAGTAACTGAGCATTATCTTAACTATTTTTTGTTTCATATTAACAGTACAAACTGACCTTTCCGCTCTTGACGTTGTCGGCCACCGCGGCGGCGTACTGCGGCATGCCGAGCGCGAGTTCAAGCCACGCGATGATGGCGGGCGCGCGCCACCGCGACAGCGGCAGTGACGCCGCCTCGCGCAGCGCCGCTTCGCTGCCGAGCGGCGACCACGCGCGACCTGCACCTGTTCCCGCGTACACTGGCTCTGCGTTCACGAAGAATAATATTCGCTACTATTTTATTGGTGTCCATGAGTGTGAGTGAAAATATTAAAATACGGTGTTTGAAATTACTCATATTTAAAATATCTGTTTTTTAAAGTAGTGCATAATCTATCATTCTATAATTGCAATCGATAAAGTGATGCTGAATTGATCGACGATTGACTTTAGTATTAACCGACGAATATTTTCTCATTGTAGTGAGAAAAAATGTTATTTTTTCATTATTATTAATATGTACTATGATATGAAAACAGTACGTGCTTAGCTTGTCGTAATTATCTCAATCCCTTTATGCTATTCATATAACAAATATCTTTCTCACCGCTCTCGTGTCCACTGCTGGCCGCGCTGCCGGACTTGGTGCGGTGTCGGCTGCGGGCAAACACGCGCGAAATCGAGCCCCAAGCAGAACCCCTACCTCTTCCGGCCTTTGAGCCGCTTGCGCGAGATCTCATACCCACCAGACCAGAGTCGCACTCTCCCGGGCTCGATAATTGCTCTACTGACCTAAATAACCATATATACTTGTCAAACATTTATTCATTTTATACAAAATAGTTAACGAGTTCTCTGTTATTGGACAGAAGAAGAAATAAGTTTTCCGTAATCTATTCACGTAATAAATTTTTATCCAGTAGTTTTTTTTATACAACTGTGAAATTCCGTATCAGGTATCAGGACAGTTCTGATAAAGATTGCATTGTTAAAGTTTTCACGATTGAGCTACAATGCTAGACATAATTTTGCAAAATAGACACACGATTGAGTTTTAGAGAATATATCACTAGATATTGAGAATATTCGTTTGATAAAGTCTAATGGTAAAATAATAATATATAATAAATATCTAATATATATATAAATAATATAACATGATTGAATTATATTATGTAGAACAAAACAACAAGACAACTTGTTATATAATTATAATACTAAATGAAACATTTAGAGAAGAAATTTAAGAAAGGTCACATACTTTGTAAGTCCAATAAAACTATCAAGTTATAACATTCTTGCGTACCAGACGCCGAACAGCGCAAAGCGTCCATTAATCATTAAACTCTGTCTTAGAACAGTTACTCGTATCACTTGATTCTAGCATTACACACTAATTTTGAAGTTTTATTTATTATACTTGCGTAGAAATTATAAACCCTCTAAAATATAATATGCTAAAACTATTTTGATTTGGTACCCTTGAAGGTATATTCCGTATTTCACAAATAATTTCAGTAATATTAATGTCGAAAATTTACATTTTGTTCGTTGATTCATTTGTTATTCAATCAACACTATAAAGGTTTTTATAAATATCAATGATAAAATAAATGTAAGCATATAGAATATATATGAATAAAATGATTATTAATATATATATATATATATATATATATAGATATAATTATTTAAAGACATATATATATATATATATATATATATGTCTTTAAATAATTATATCGGTCTAATAAAAAAAGTTATTGGGTTTTCCTGTCAGAAAGTTCTCAATTGCAGCCTGGACTCTGGAAGTTTGAAGTGTGTACACACCCGTGCCTCGGAAAGCACGTAAAGCCGTTGTACTTGCGCCTGAACTCTTTCCGGAATTTTATATTTTATATTGAATAAAATGATTTGGTGTAGTTTTAAGGACCCTATGCTTTTTGAGTCTTTTATAAAAGCCCTAAAGCTGGGCAGCTTAATTGTATTATTTTAAAGTTATTATTTAATACTGGATTCTCAGTAAAATTTCAGCTCTATACTCCAGATGCGTAATTTGTTTCCGGTGAAGTGCATTTTAATTTAATTTCGCACTGTTTTTCAGAGTAATAGTTTAAAGCTTCAGTGAAAAATGAATTAAATGATTGAAAATTTTAAAGTTACAGCATATTTGTTCTCTGTTCTATAAAATAATTATTATATCTAACTTATTAGGCTGCAGATATCAATGTCTGGTTTAAAAATATCGGTCGGGCCAATAAGTAGGTTTTTCTGTCCATTAATTGTCAGTAATCGCTTTGAGTTTGGAGTTTTCTTCCTTTGGATAGAACGAAAAGCCGTCGGGCATTGCCTTGGCCGGCTTAATACTCTTTAGCCGTTGCTGATTGCCGTCACATGGGATTATAAGGGAATAGAGAGTGCATCTTTGTTTACAATTACTCTTGTGCATTACAATATCTCCTTCAAAACTGGCTAGTCAAAAAGAGAAAAGCCGCCACCGAGACTGAAATCGGTCAGGAGAACGTAACTTAGAAGCATTATTTAAAATAAAAATAAAATTTATAATGATAAATTATGAGAAAACTGTTACCCAGTTACAAACAATGTTGAATTACACTATGAGCTAATAAATAAAAAATAAGAGAAAATGAATGTACAGACCTGGACAAAGATCCTGCGTCTATCGAGCGAGTGAAGGATGACGCGCTGTTGTGTGGCGACAGAGTCGGGCTGCAGTCGCGCGGAGTGCTCACTAAGAACAATTCTAGTTGTTTACAATTGAGATAAGCTGAATTAGTTCTTCGCTTATAATTAAATACCATCACTATATTTCTTCATCAAACATATAAATTGCGACTTTTATTTATTCGACGTTATTATTTACTTATCCCCATATATTTTACGATCAAATTAGTAGGACAAAAATATTAAACAAGATGACACTTCTAACGATACTTATTGCGAGAGTTCGAGTCACATGGTAGCTAGCACAAACTTATTTGTCCTAGATTTAATTACTTTCAATCGATTGTACAAGTGTATTATAGTGTACACACGTGTTACACTATAATACAAGCGCCAAAACGTCTCTAAGCTAATTTACCTGTACAAAATATATCACCTATCATGCACTAGAATAACGTCATAATCAAAATACTCATATGAACTTATAACCAAAGATACCTAAAGCTCCGAGTCCAAGACACGATACCATGGATAATTGAACGTTATAGTGTCGTACGTGAATTTGTAGCTAGGGCTTGTTCGTAGCTGATAATACAAGCTGCTAGTGAAAGTCGAACTATTGTTTCAGCTTATCTTCGCTTCCAGGCACGGAGCTGGGCTACGGGTGGGTATTTGAAATCTACGACAATTGCGAGTAGATTACGTCATCCTTTAAGCTATTATTACAAAGACTAGACCATTCAACATAGTAACGTTGAAATAGATATTCATGAAAATGTATTCATATTTTGTTATTCAATTTCAATGATGATCTTAATAACTCTATATGTTGTATTGATTTATGTAAAATATGCAGAACAAATGTTACAAGAAAAGTATAAAACAAGTATAAGTAAAATACTTTTTTTGGTGATGTAACCTTATTTATATTAAAAAACAAAATGGTGTAGTATAGGTAAAATAATATGACACACTGACACGCCTAGATTCGTATTGAATTTCTCACGTAGACGCTTAAGTATTACATTATATAAGAAAATTTTACATAATAATACATTGCAACTGGTGGTAGAGCTTTGTGAAGCTCGTCTGGGTAGGTACCACCCACTCATCAGATATTCTACCGCAAAACAGCAGTACTTGGTATTGTTGTGTTCCAGTTTGAAGGGTGAGTGAGCCAGTGTAATTACAGGCACAAGGGACATAACATCTTAGTTCCCAAGGTTGGTGGCGCATTGGTGATGTAAGGGATGGTTAACATTTCTATATCTATATTGGTGACCACTTACCATCAGATGGCCCATATGCTCGTCCACCTTCCTATTCTATATAAAAAAAGAAACATCTATATAAGATAATTTTAAATAAACAAAGATATCTTTGGCTGCCCATACGATACATACTTATATTCTCATAAACATTATTATTACATTTATATTTAAATTTTAATATTAATTAATAATCAAAAGGTAGGAAAAAATAAAAGTAAGTTCAAGTACAGGATTAAAAAAAATGAATAAAAGAAACGCCATGAAATTGATAGCATAGTTCAAATTATAACAACGAAGCTTAAAAGTTTCGAGAGATTATAAAATGAATTGTGCAAATAAAATTTACTTCATATTGAAAATGCTTCTGATATAAAAACGTTAAAAGCTGAAACTTTTAGTGAAATGTACAAAATTAAAATTCGTGCCCGATTGTGATTTTAATTTATTAAAATTGTTATAGTATAAACGCGTTGTTTTCCTGTGCTACGTAAACACGAAATGAGAGAGCTTTTCATTAAAGATATTTTAATGGCGTTTTAAATTAAGTATATAAAATTGTAAAATCTATTAAGTAATATTACTGGTGGTAGGGCTTTGTGCAAGCTCGTCTGGGTAGGTACCACCCACTCATCAGATATTCTACCGCAAAACAGCAATACTTGATATTGTTGTGTTCCGGTTTGAAGGGTGAGTGAGCCAGTGTAATTACAGGCACAAGGGACATAAAATCTTAGTTCCCAAGGTTGGTGGCGCATTGGATATGTAAGCGATGGTTGACATTTCTTACAATGCCAATGTCTAAGAGCGTTGGTGACCACTTACCATCAGGTGGCCCATATGCTCGTCCGCCTTCCTTTACTATAAAAAAATATATATAAATAAATATTGATACAATGAAAGAAATAATATACACATAAATTTGTATTCTCATGTGGTTGGTGTTTATGCAGGCTTGTCTAAAATATATTATTCTATCATATATTATTCTACTGCCATTAATCAAAATTCAGCATTGCTGAGTAGCTTTTTTGAAGAACGAGTAAGCAATGTCATTACAGGCAAAAAGTATATAATGTCTTAGTTGTTGTAGTTGAAAGCGTATATCACCTTCTTATATTGTCGTTATAAGGAGGTTTTATATACTTATTTCGTTGCCAGTGTCATGAGCGAAGGTGAACATTAATTTTCAGATGTTCAATTTACTCGTCAGTCTCCTTAAAATAAATAAATATTTATGAAGTTAAAAGGTATTAAGTAAAGAAAAAAATATTTAAAGATTGAAAAATATTTAAAGGATTGTTTTTGAAAAAGTTATTAATAGTGAAGTTTAGGTTCATATTATACGAGAAATTGGCTTATGTGCCTTTCATTGCATGGAATTAACTCTGATTAATTAGAACGGTCTATTGTTATATTAAAAATAATTAATGATTTTTTACGCATAAGTAGCAATCCATAATCAAATCAACTTAAAAACTTATTTACTTAATAATATTAGTCGATTTATTTTTTTAAACATATAAAATATAAAGTAACCGAAACGATCGTTGCACGTTTATCTATTTCATTATTTATTTATTTTAACATTATAATTAACGACCGTCGTTTTTCCTATAAAATATTCTTTATAGTTTTAAATTTAAACTAGCACTGCACGCAGATATTTTATTAAATAAAATTTGTAACATTAACCGACAGACAATGAATGTAAGCGATCTGACATGACATGATCTGGTTATGTAGCTTGAACTGTTTAATTGTTAGTTTAATAAATAAACACCATCATATTTCTTGTACAATCTTTGGAAATGCATAATGTAGAGTGAATTGAATACGACGGATATAATTCATTGCTTTACTCATATACCACGATATATAGCTTGCTGATAGGGCTTTGTAAAAGCCCGCCTGGTTAGGTACCACCCACTCAATACATATTCGACCGCCCAATGGCAATACTATATATATAATACACGTCTAAGTTCCTAAAGTCGGTGGCGCATTGACTATGTAGGGAATGGTTAATATTTCTAACAATGTTGTCTATGGATGATGGTGACCTATTACCATCATGTGGACCATTTGCTAGACTGCCTACCTTTTTTCCTACGAAAACCACTATTTCTTTACAATTTTTATCTTCGCCACTCGTCGCGTTCAAAACTTCTAATTACCTTCAAGTAAAGTAGCCTATACCGGTCAGTGTAGTTTTATGTCGCCTGGATCGGAATCAGTAAGTAACAATGGTTTTAAATTACAACAGTGTATTGAATAATACAGCCAGCGAACCACCCTGTCACACGTAGCTACAGACTGTTCCGCACAACGTCTCTTCCCGCATTGATTTATTAGGCGACATAAGTGTTGCATCGAGATTTGCGCGTTTAGATTAGTTAGATAACTCAAGAAATCAAAGGCTAAAAATAATTAATCCTGTTGGTACTTTGCATAATTATTTCTAATACTTTTAATTGTTTTTAGTATCATTTTTGTTCGAAAAAAGAAGAAATACTATGATTTAGGTTGACTTACATATTTACGTATATGTTTCTCCCGTAACGATTACAGAGAAAAAAGAAATTAATGTAACTCAAATGAAGCCATTAAGTGTACAAGTATTCAATCCTTTAATGATGTGTAAAAATCGATTTGTATTGCTGTTTCGGGTTTGTCAGACAAATTTATCTCATGACAGGCTACGTTGTTAATAAAATGGCTAATACTTCTTATAGGAAAAGTTACTTTACTTTCTAGTGGTACATTGCCCTGTATAGTTTCATACAACGAGTCACAAAAGATATAGTAGTGTACTCACGTTGATATATAGGATGAGCTGAAGAAACGAGTGAGGCGGCATCCGTGTCGTAGGGATCGATGGTCGGAGGAACTCCTTCCGCAGTGGAGTCGGAGAGGTTCCCGCCGCATACGGAGGTGGCGCCGCCATCACTACTACCTGTCACTGACAAGGCTTTATTTCGAAATTATAACAAAGTAACAAAATTATCATTAAGTTAATTTATGTTAGTATTGTTTAATATAATCGTTTTTCGGAAAAGTTTCTGGAAGTTTTTCAAAAGATTATAGATAATTTCGAAATAGTTATTATTTAAAGATTATAAACAAATATTCTTGTTATTTAAAAATGATTAGACTATTCACGGAGTCATGGTAAGATTTTATTATCTTCCAAAATTTACTTGGGACAGGACTTTAAGTAATTACATAGATACAATGTGCATATAAACGACATTAGTTATTCTGACGTAAAAATAGTTTCAAAATATACAACATGACGACGAGGAGAGAAAGTTTACCGGTGACCTACTAGCTAGTCAGCTTTATCACCATAAATATATTACATTATATATTACCTCTAACTCCAGAGTCAGCGCTGCAGCTGCCGCGGTCTCCGATCAACCCTGACGGCCCACCGAGGAGCATCGGCGGACCGATTCCGAGCGACGCCACACTCTCGCCTTCCGACAGGCAGCCGGCGGCTTGCAACTGTCTTCGAGCCTAGGGAAGAGCATAAATGGAAAAAAAAATATATAAAATAATATGTACAGCAAATTATTGAACTCTTATAATTATTTATTTTTATTTCTGCTAAGTATTATTTTATTATATAGACACGGTGTAACTTATTGGCCAACATTTGAATTTTTTTTTAAATTTTTGAATAACTTTTTTTTTTGAGCATATGGGCCACCTGATGGTAAGTGGTCACCAACGCCCTTAGACATTGGCATTGTAAGAAATGTCAACCATCGCTTACATAGCCAATGCGCCACCAACCTTGGGAACTAAGATGTTATGTCACTTGTGCCTGTAATTACACTGGCTCACTCACCCTTCAAACCGGAACACAACAATACCCAGTACTGCTGTTTTACGGTAGAATATCTGATGAGTGGGTGGTACCTACCCAGACGAGCAAGCACATAGCCCTACCACCAGTGAATAATGTCGTTCAAGTAAAGTCTTTAAACTTTTTAGTATAATTAATATGATGATTCACAATTAAAATTTACGACTATGACTTGTTAAAGTGATTTATTTTATTTAGTTTAATCGTAGTCAGAGATTTGTCACTCGAAGCCACTTCGTATTTGTTTTATACTGTTGGTTCTGCTAAAGTTAAAGATGTGATAAAATCATATTATTTTTTCGTACAGTTACTCATAATACTTTTTTTGTGGCCTTTACTTTATTCAAGTTTCTCTAAAGTAATTATATATTTTTAATAATAAAAGGCAATTTATACTTTAATTATTATTAAAAATATAAAATTAATTTAGAGAAATGAGTTAAATTAATTTTAATTAATGTTATTAATATATTTAATATTAATAAAGTAAAGCAATGGTATTTATTGAAATATACGTTAACTGTTAAGTTTAAAATGAAAAGCAAAATACCCTGGATTACGTGTCTCTAAACGAGATTCATCAATCATAATTTATTAGATGTATTGCTATTAATACTAAAATCATATCATATTTATTGTAATATAATAGAAATTTTAAATCGGTGGTAACTTTTAATGATGCCGATGAAAAAAAATATAATGAAATTTGTAAAACAATCATAACCTCACACGAATCTATTACTAACATTATAAGTAACAGCTTATGTTCTATGACTTTTGATAATTCATAAACAAATTCATTACATTATTTTCAGCGAGTATTTTGTGTAAAGTCTTTTATATTCTGTCAATTATATCAGTAGTTAAATATATTATATTTTTGAAAAAAAACGCATGATAAACTACGTGTGATTTGTATACCCGCTTAAATTCACTATTTCGATAGTAATTATATTAGCGTTACGTAGTAATTATTTGTAATATCTCGAATAATTTAAAGCGAAGTCACAAAACCTTTACTTTGATTTTGTCCATTAACAGGATGCAATATTAAATTTAAAAAAAATATAAATAAAATAATATATCTAGTAAATAGTAGTTCGTTCTCAGAGTTGAAACTAACTAAACACAAAATTTCATCAAAATCGATACAATGAAAAACATAAAAGACATAATGGAGTAACTTTTGTATTTATAATATGTTAGTGGATTGTATTTTAATGATGAAATCTTCATAAATGTGTATTAATCGAACACTCAATTGTTTTCGTAACCTCTTTTCTTAAATTATCGTATTTTTCTCATTTAATCTGATATTACGTAAACAGGTTTGCTTAATTTCCTTCTCATTTTCATTGTAGGTAGCAATTTGAAATTGTAATTAACAACGGATGTTGTTGATGGATCGGCTCAAAAGCATCAAGCTTTCCGCTATGGATATGTTAAAAAATATTTTCATCTGTTAAATATTTATGAAATATTTAAATGATTAATGGCCTTACTTATAAACGTTCCTAAGCGACTGTTTGATTAAACATTGATTTATCTCTTTTTATCATTATCTTGGCATCCGAAAGAAGACAGCATTGTTTAATTAATCACCCGCTAAACAACCTTTATAATCAAAGTCAATTATTGTTAATAAATTAATTATGCAATTTTTAACGCGCTTTTATTAAGTGGCTTCCATGTTTCGTCTGTGTTATAGATTTTAAGTATGATAGAAGTTTCGAAAATCGAAGCTATTCATTAAGACTATGGTTTTTATAATTTGCAGTATAATGATTGTTAGTGGCTTAGGTAACAACTATTCATGCGTCGATTATATTGTTATCTATGGCATATGCCTTGCGTTTTGTTATTTGAATACTTACTGTTAAAAATTCACAGTCACAAGTTTTCTGGTCAATATATGTATCTGTATAAATCCGTAAATAAATAAAATCAATTATAACAGTTCGGTTGAATTTTTTTTATGTTATCAATATAGGTATACATAAACTAAAAAAATATTGGAGTACTAAGAAATGTGTTATTGTTTATTAAAATTAAATTAGAACATAACGAGAAAAATATTTTTAATATCAAACGAGAGATAAATATTTTAATAATACTTCCTACCTCTTCAGTCATTGTTGGTATGAAATTGTACAGAAAATATTTAACATTGGATCTGTTTATTTACTGGCCTAGAATAATTTGTTAAAGGATAATTCGAAAGGATTTTCAAGCCACAAAGCTGAAAATAAACTGTTGCGTATTGCTCTTAATTGCTTTATTCGCACTAGTGATTATTCACCTAAGCTTTACTTATTAAAAGTAAAGTTAAATTAAGCGTCAATAGTTCAACTGGCTGATACGTGTCACCGCGCATTGTAGTTACAGGTTCGATTCTTACTGCGTGAGCAATTGTCATGCCTTTGTCTGACATAAAATTAGATTAAAGAGAAAAAAATGATTTAAAACAGGTTTTCCTATTTTAATTTTAAGCTATTGGTTTTAACGGATGTTTATCTTTATAAATAACTTAACAATTAACGTATGTGTTAACCTACCTACCTGTTTCGATAGAGCGCGAGGATGTATTATGTGTTTTGCAAAATAGTAATATAATATTGATAGAGTTTATCTGTGGACAATAGGCCTGGCAGCATACACGTCGTGACTATCATAGATTTCTTTTGTTTTTTCCTGTTCTTTTACGCGCGATTACCAAGGTAATTGTTATCTGGCAGAATAAGCTATCGATGTTATCTGTGTAAATTATTTTTATCGAATAATAATTAGCTAATTTGACCGTGTCTCGATCAAATGTCCTTAAATTCGTAATTTTGTAATTAATTACATTTTCTTAATTGATATTTCACTTCTGTCCTAAAAATATATTGTATAAATATGATCACATATTGTGCCCAACGAAATCTTTGTTTGCATTCAGCCGTAAACCATTAATCATTCATAATTATTCTAAATCTGTTTTTTTATTTTTTATTTATGCTTTCATTTTAACTACCATTGTAGTGTACACACATCTACAATAATGTATTAATTAATCTTTTATTATGTGAATATATATTATCTGTATCTATCCATCTGTCATCTCGGATGACACACATCGATATATTTTTATTATTATATTTTTATACACAATATATTTTTATTATTTTATTAATTACTATAGAGATTACTGTCATATAATAAATACATTTTTAAACAAGCAAGTTTCTTTAACATATTTATAAAATACATTTATCATGAACGCTAAGTTCGTTTCAAAAATCGATAAAATGTACCAGAATTTTGTGGTGTTAACCTATATTATTATATTAACCTTTCATATTGTAAAAGTTCTTGTTTTATTTATTATTATGTTTTTATTATTTAATATTATTTTATTACATTATCGTAATAAAGTGGAAATAGGTGAGTACAATGTGAGAAATGAGAAATGGTGTAAAAAAATATTAGCTGAAGTAAATTAAAACAGTCAAACATTAAAGACATTGCAGATATCCAGTATAATTCCCAAAGAAACTAGAAGAAGATTTTTTTTCTATAAATATTCATCAAAAGATCCTATTTAGATTTAGAATTATAAGTTGATTGTATTATATTAATTATTGTATATATTTATAATTTTTTTAGTGAAATATTTTTAATACCTGTCCAGTTACAAATTTGGCAGAGTTACATGACATAAAATTATCTCGACGTCATGGGTTAAGTGCTGGGCGGAAATAATAGTAGATAAATATTTTACATCAAACACTAAAGATCAAGTCCGTGCGGAACGATTGCAAGAATGTTGTTTGATAATTTCAATTTTTTGCGTGCAAAATTAACTGGTGAAACGGCAATATCGATAAGATAAGACAAGGGTTTCGAAAAATACTATTATTGTAGAAGACTAAACAATAATTTTATTAGTACATAATAAAGCTGCTTTAATGTTATATATTTATGTTTTTCATTATAAATTTTACAACTTACAAGTCATTACATTAAGATGAATTCCATTAATTCAAGAAGATTGAAATTCTACGCGTGTTGTTCCTTATTTCCTACGGGCTTTCATTACTTGACAAGGGTTGTCTCTAAAGACAAATCATTGTAGTAATATTTGATGAGCCCTTTTCAGAGGTCCTTATGTGTTTGTACTATATATAATAATTTTTGCTTCTAGTGTTTTCCTTTCAAATATTTTATATTTCACGAATTATATGCTACAAATTATAATAAATAAGTGTTAATTTTTATACTTTTATATCAAAACAATTTTAGTGATACCCACCCACACTCCATGTATTTTAAAGCATGTCACGAGACATCGTTTTGTTACAAAAATACGTTTTATTCCTTCGACAAAAACTTTAATTTGCATTATTAAAGCATAGACAAATAAACTTCTAGTTCAGTGTACAACGTACATATACAAGGATATCTATGTGCTCGTAAGTATCTACATACAGAAATACTTCAATCGAATAATATATGAAGTACATTAGTAGATTGATTTACATTACATAATTATATGTATATAGTCGTCCGCCGCTTGACCTTTGAGTCTAATATAATTCACTGAACTAACAATAAGCTATTACATAGCAGAGATGTTATCAAGCATTCCTGACCGTAGTCGCCTAAATACGTTCAACCGTAATACCTATACTCCAAAATCGACTACATAGCATGATTATGTAATAGTCCTCCTATTAACACGCACGATAACAGCGTTGGTCTAGTGGCTTGTTTATACGGCTGCCGATCCTCAGGACCTGGGTTCAAATCTTGGGTCAGACCAACAAATTGTTATTTTGTTTGAGTGTTTACGTAGCTCGAAAATCAAATAAAGCCGTTGGTCTGTACGGTCGTTCCTCTTCCCATCAAATGATGTATGAAATGTGCGCTTCAACGGTAAAATGAAATGATTAAGCGTATGTAATGTATGTATGTAACATTATAATAACACTAATCATTTAAAAATAAATTGTATTTTAATTTCCGATTCAAATTTTAGAAATTAGACCACCAGTTCCCCTGAATTTCTTCTAATTCGGAAGGAATTGAAAAATCAGGGCAAATTTTTTCAACAATATTCCACGTGTGTGCAATTATAAGCCCTCGCCTTTATAAAATAAATAGTTCATTTAAAAAAAAAACTATTTGAAAATCAAGATTTTTACGAATTCAATCAGTAAATATTGTGAGACGAAATCATGTCAATTGTTGGCGCATAATGGCTTTATTATAACAGATGAACGTCAAAGACAATATATTAGTCTTCTACCAAAGCGACGTTTTATTGCCTGTAAGTTTATGCGGGGAAAGGAGGTGAAGGCTTTAACTCGCTTTTATCTTAAATCAAAAGATACCACCAACAGAATAATTGAATGACTTTTATAAATATAAAATGTTAATATTTATAAAAATATTTAAGTTGCAAACAATGAATTAAAGTAATGTATAAATAAAACTGACTTCGAAAAGTTGTTCCCTCGCGTGTCGCAGCTGCGTGTCGCGCGCACTGAGCGCGGCGGCGAGCTGCAGCGAGCGTTCCGCCTCGTCGCGCGCGTGTCGCAGCAGCGCCGCACGCTCGCGCTCACGCTCTGCGCGCTCAGCACCCAACGCCGATGACGCGCCGCTGCGCGACCGCATCTGTACGCGAAACACACTCTAATCTATCGATATCGATTTCGTTTAATCGTATGTTATATTTTACTTCTCTCCTTATCCGTATCTACAGTCAGTATAACTATTAGAAATGTTTATCGTTCATAAAAGAATGGATTAATAATTTATTAACAGTGACAATGGTAGGGCACAGAACTGTTTTATCATGAATATTTTTATTGATTTTTAATGAGGCGATTGTAATATATCGATAGTTTTGGAGTGATTATTTATTTGTGTGTACAGTGAAAAGAAATATAGAACGAGCTGTACTTATAGTACAAATAAATCCCGTTGTACAGCACGAGTATCATATTAGATTATTGCTAAATCACGAACGCATGTTTCTTGACATAAATTATTATGTCATTTATTGAAACAGTTTTTGTTTTATTTAAAATAGCATAATGCTAAAATGAATGAATGAATGTATAATAATTACTTTTAATAACTTGTATTGTTTCATAAATACTTATATAATAATTTCGTACAATCGGCATTGTAATATATTAGCAGTCAGTAATTAATAATTCATCGAAGATTCGTATTAAACTTGTATCAAAAAATTAGCTCAAATAATAATAACACCTAGGAGTCCTCAACGGTACCTGCTCATAATTTCTAATGAAGTCCCTGAGCTCCTTCTCTTTGTCCTCGAGAGTCGCATACAATTGCTTCATCTGATTCAGCAAATCAAATTTCTCCGCTTTGAGCCGCTTCTTGTCGGCTTTCAAAGCTGCAATAAAAGAAACTGTTAGTTTTATGCTTGCTACTCTGACGTTAATGTATTTTTTTCATTTTCTTCAACTAGTCCGGTACACGAAAAGGCTCTACTCTGAAAAGTCTTACTTAGTTATTCTTGTAGCGAAAATATTCCAAACATTTTTTCAGGTAGTTGTTACATTTATGTGATATAAATAACATTTATAACAGTAGGAGTAGAAAACAAACACTATAAAAATAGCGAGAATCACCTACAAAAGTATTAAAATTGAATTTAATATTACACTGAAATTATATATATCAGTATTCCTTTATCTTACAAAACTGATCCGTAAAAATTAAAGCACAGGTGTTTTTTAAATTAAATATTATTGATAACACCATTAAAAAACATAATCACATTTTTTAACAAAAAAAAACAAACCATATATGAATATGACAGCACAATGCCCTCCAACGATTAAAAAGCTTACACGCTGATAAGCGCCCTTTGATCGATGCTTCATTGAGCGCATCAAATGACTCGTTCTACCCTTATTATACATTTGATACGTTCGGTTTGATCATATCGTGATTTCGGATAACATAGTTTAGTTTCTGATCAAACTCCACGTCTATTTTGTAATGTCACAAGCTAAATTGAGACAGTTAAAATCACATAATTTAATATCTTTAAATACTACAATACTGGAAATTTTAACTTACACTTAAATTTGCACTTAAAAGCACTTTGTCATCATCATCCGTAAATCACTTCTGGCAATACTATGTCAATACAGTAGATTCATGGTAAGAATAATAGTAAAGCCAATATATTACGTCCTTGGAAATAAAATAATGCTTAAATAATTAGCGAGTGATGTTCCGTAGTGTGATATGTATATATTTTATATAATAGGTAGGCGGATGAACATATAGGCCACCTGATGGTAAGTGGTCCATCAACGCCCATAGTCATTGGCATTTTAATAAATATTAACCATCGCTTACATTGCCAATAAGCTACCAACCTTTGAGAACTAAGATGTTATGTCCCTTGTGCCTGTAATTACACTGGCTAACTCACCCTTCAAACTGGAACACAACAACACCAAGTACTGTTGTTTTGCGATAGAAAATCTGATGAGTGGGTGGGACTATACAAACGAGCACTTGCACAAATACCTACCACCATCAAATAAACAAAATAGTTCATTTTAATATAAACAAAATCAATAACAATGGCAGTAATTGAATCGATAGGTCGCATCAGATAAACTACACTATAGTCACATTATATACAGTTCCAAAAATACCGATATTACTGAGAACTATCTCGCAATTTTAGCCGTTATTAAATTGTTATAGAGGCTATTTTGATTCGTTTCCAAATAGTGCAATATCACTGATACTTCCTAAAAACCATTAACGTTAACGCTTGTCGTTACACTCGTCACGTAGGGTGAAACATTTTGACGTATTGGATTACAAACAATCTTTTTTATTACCACCACAGTACTTTATTTTAAGCTTTCAGGTGTTATATTTTTTTTACTGACTACGGAATTAAATCGAATTGGCAATAGTGCCTTTATATTTATTAACCGTGGAAAATTGATGTACCAATTTATACTATTCTTGATCATGTGATATGTGTTATTATCTATGTCGTTAAATAAAATAAATATTATTTTTTCGTTATTATAAAAACATCAGTAAAGTTTGGACTTGAATCTAATTACTTTTTCGTTTCAGGAGACTTATATACGCTTAGACCTTGAAGGTAAAGTCTTCACTAAAAATGTCGGTGAAAGTCAAAGTCCAACTCAGGAGTAAACGTGACTGGTAAACTAATTTACCCTTACTTTTCCAACCAGATACTTTCTAAAACATTATGACTTTAGTTTATCAAACTGTCGGCTTCCTACTTCTTTTTCCGATCAAGAACGGTTGCTTGAACAAATTGCCTCATTTCGTTCACTTTACGGCATTATGAAATATTTACTTTGTAGTTACATTCCTGATGAAAGTCAAAAGTTGTTTTGATTAAATACTGTATGTTATATATAGAGTACAGTAACAGTACAGTAACAGCCTGTTAATGTCCCGCTGCTGGGCTAAGGCCTCCTCTCCCTTTTGAGGATATTTTGTTATATATAATACATAGGAATAGGTAAACTGTTCATTTATGTACATTGAAGATAGTTAGTGTTATCGTTATTAAATTTTATTCCCATTCCAAAAAGTGATAATAATAATTAAAATAATTAGGAAATAATTAGGATTTGCTTTAAATCTCTTTCCGAAACGATGTTGTATTTAAATATAAACTTATAACTTTATGTGTGTACTTATTAATGAGCCCTAATAGTCCAGTGACTAAAAGGCGAGAATCTCAACTGAAAATTACGGGTACTATATATATATAAGCACATATCTGGTATAGTAATATAAAACTTACAATTAACAGCTTCTCTAGCCAATAGAAGCTCCTTTTCCAACTGCTGCGGATCGAGAGGTGGGCCCTCTTGTGCGTCTCCCTGGGCCCGCTCTATCAAAGCACTCCCCGCCTCTCCCCTCTCCGCAGCCGCTACCAACAAACGCCGTACACGCGTCAGTTCCGCCTGCATGGAGGATTAATAGCTGTCGATTTATAAACTTCTCCCGATATTACCATCCGTAAGCATGTTAAAGTGAGTCACGCGAGGTATCTACTTTCATACGAGTATATCTACATACTGAGCTTGGATCGTTTTATTTTAATTTACTTATTTAAGGCATCCCTTAACTTTGAGTTAATACAAATGTTTGTCTTAGAATGTAATAGAAGATACTAAAGTACTTTAAAAAATTCTTATTTTTTGTAATAAAGGATACTTAAATGGGTATATTATTAATCATAAACACAATTCAAAAATATATGTATTTTATACATCTAAATATTTATTCAATTAGGTATTTGCAATTTAATTTACTTTTTACATCTGATTTACAAACCATGAAGTTGCTTTTATTATTTTAAAATTAAAATGTAAGACAAAGCGACATTAAGGAAACAGGTTATTATTCCACTGCAATAGTCTTTAAATTTACAGAAAACATTTAATAAGAGACAGAATTTTTCTTTTTCCTTATAAATAAGGAATGATTCTGAAAAACAGGGAAAATAAAAAGGCGACCTGCAGACGTTCGTTTTCAAGACGTAGCCGGCGGGCCAGCTGTGCTGCGGTGAGCATCCCCGGGGACGCGGGCACCTCTTCCTGCCGCGACCGATCCGATCGCCCACCCGGGGAACCGGAACCTGTTTGTATTTACTTAGCAAATATAACATACTCCTTAAGGTCAATTGAATAAGATTTAAGTTTACTTAATGAGACTTAAGATGTCTTGTGTCTTTTTTACAAAAAAACACAAGACATCACAAAATATTCGACTACAAATTGTAGATTCATCGTCTCAATTAGATTACACAAGTCTTTTTGTGTATTACTTGAATTAGAACTTCCTGCATATATATTATACAATCACGACCATACTAGTACTCTTTTATTTAGCCTAACGGTTTGACCGAGTGTGACTTACCGTAACCACTAGCTGACTAAAAATATAAAATATTCTTGTATTTTTAATATTTCCATCAGAAATTTATAAGAAAACCATAGAACTTATCAGTTATTTTGTTTCTATTTGAAATAGCGTATATAAATTTATTATATATAGCCATTAGGTATTTCCCGTTTCATTAATATTGATCATAATTGCGACGTTGCAACGTTATCAGCTTTTAATATTGTGAAAAACTGTCGAAAGTTATGTTGGTTAATGTGTATAAATTTAAACTGTTATGGGGACGTAAACGTTGCACCAATGCAAAAGTTCTCCCAGTCACGAAAGCCCGTAACCCCGTCCAGACGAATCGATTATTCGTTTTATCATGCGTCAGGGCGCAGGACGCAGGTGTGTATGCGACCTGTTTTATTGTAAACACTCAAATCTATTGACTTCAGAAGTATTGTAACTATTGTACAAGCTACAGAATAACTTGTATTTATTTTGCTACATATGTTCTTTTGTGTTTATTTTGTATTTATTTTATCTTTTGTACAGGAAAATTAAAATTTGCAATTCTATATATATATACAATTATATATATATATATAATTGTATATGTAAATAAATAAAATAGCTCTAAAATATTTTTAATAACCAACATAAGCCTTTTCATTCGAAAAGAGAAATAAATAACTAAAGCGAACCAAGTAAATGAAAAGTACATAACAGCGAATTTATTTACTTCTCACGACTACGATTTTCCATTAAAATGTCTAGACAAATAAGTAATGGAATGTTTTATGGTATTATTTATTATTCATTTACATTTTTTTATATTAATGTAATGTAGAAATTGAATTTATTATTATACAGATGGGAACCACAGATTATATAGGTTTAATAGATTGTTTTACCTGGAATTACACCGCAATAAAACCCATTTCTTAATTTATTTAATTACATTTTAACCATATATATATATATATATTAATTTTAAATTTAATTATTATTTTTAAAATTATAATATATACTAAACATATATTAAGTTGGAATATTTGTTGGTTAACCGCGCTGTTCACAAGAACTATCAGTACGATTTCAATATACCTTTTTGCGTTAAATAGACCGTTATACGTTATACCATAATGAGTAGAACATTAACCATAAAATAATATCCAAAAATAACGAGGAATGAACTGCTATCGATGTCCAACCTGTTAAAACGTGCGTTTATATTTGTATTTTCATTATATGTTATTAAAAGAACTTAACTTTGATTTTAATTAAATATATTATATATTATTTGATGCTTATATGGCTGGCGTGTAACGTGAGGTCACTTTTGACTTTTTTTCTATAACATACGCAGTTATAATGGAGTTACTATAGTATGTGAATAGAGATACAATATATGTTATAAAATTACAAAAGAATAAACAACATTTAATTATTATAAGAAATGTATATAGATATATCATCAAAACGTAAATAAACTTTCCCCCAATAATAAATCAATTAAGTTTTTGGGTGACGTCGTCAACCTACTTTAGTAACGAACTGCAGTAAGCATACAACAAGCTCTTCAAGCTCCATACTTTATTATTTATAAGTAAAAGTTGTAGTATCATAATTGAAAGAATTAAAAAAAAACATCTGTTTATTGTTTGAGAAACAAAATAATCACACACCTCGTTAAATAAAAAAGGCAATGTTACTTATGTGTGTTGTATAATTATTTGCTATGATATTCTTTTATGGCAAGTACATGTTAAATATAAGAGTGAATCAATCGTCTCGCTAGAATTATGAGTATAAAAGTCATTAAGCAAAGTTATCCTTCTTCGAAAACTACGATGTATATTGGTTTGTCGAAGTATTTTACAATTAACTAGTGTGTTCAACTTAAAATATTTTCATAAACAAGTGTACAAAATTAACTTTATTTTTTTTATTTTTGGATTTCGCGATGTAAGAAAAGTGAGAAAACTTCTAATTATCAGATGCTAATTAAAAAGGTAGCGAAAGCTAAATGACAAATTGCAACATCAGGCGGAAAGTTTCTTTCTTCCGAAGTTAGCTGGCTGTGCAGTCGCAAATGAGCTTATTCCCTACGGCAGTGGCTCATTAGTGCCCGAGATATTCCACTAAGTCGACGAGCAATGTATGAAAAGTATCTTAAAATTGCCAGAATTTATAAAAAAACTACGAGTATTATTAGATCAATCCTAACATTAATATTAAAGTTGTATATTTTAGTCAAAATATCAAAAAACTTCTAATATTTACTTAAAGATTATTCTTAGATAGATAATAGCAGTATTTATAAGATTTTTACGCATTTGCATAATCGTCAAGACAAAAAATATTTTAATTAGAATACAATGTCAATTTTAATTAAAATATTTTATTATTATACCTTGATACCAAAATCTGAACCAGTTACAAGTAATATAACATACCATACTCATATACTCTAAGAAGGCTATTTGTCTGAGTTATAAACAACCTAGTTTTATAGAGACGCGATTTATAATAGCTAGTAGCGCCAGCTTTGCTGAAGAATTCCCAACTAACTCGAAACTTACTTCATCAGCAAAACAAACATGCCTAGTTAGTAACTATTATCTCCTATTTTATACACTAAGTAAAACAAGAGCTTAAACTATATTTTAGACATAGATATACGTTTATTCACCGTTTAATTCAATTTCAAGATTATTCTGCAAAGAAACAGTATGCTGGACCACAGTGAAAGGTTTCCGAGGTTTTTCGACAAGAAAAATATTATCTTGTAATAATGTTATGAAAATATACTGAAATGTATATGAATCGTATCAACGTTATTGTTATGATTAATTTAGAATATAATTTGAATTGTTTGGTGTTTTAAATAAAATACCAAACTCCGTTACCGCCACTTAAATATCATCAATAAGTCTATTAAAAATTTAAATGTTTTCGTTAACGCCGTTTGCACGGTACGCGCTTTTATTTATAATATATATGGTATATATAACCTTGTACTCAATTAGGCTTTTCTAGCACTTTTGAATAATCATGTTACAAGATTCAAATGAATTTATACATACCACTTGTTCAAAATGTTCCATACTGATAAGAAATTCAATAGCTACACTTTTTTTTTTCAAATTAACATACCAGTTAAAAAAAAAATCATTTAATATATGATAAATGTTTTAGATTAAATTTTACCTCCTTCAAGCGTAGCCGTAATATCAGCTCTAGGTTCCGGTCCATCGCTACTCCTACCGGGGGAAGTTGCATCTGGCAATGGGACTTCTTCTTCAGAGCTATCAGCGGGATCTAAAACATTCCTGTCGCTGTTACTGTTCCCAGCAGTGCCTATTTCAGCGTAAGTTCCACTGTCGCTTCCATTCTGTGTGGACCATTTCACCGGTGAATCTATTTTACCATTTGCCTGGTTTTCCTTGTTATCGTCATCAGGGGAGGAGACTGTTGAAGATATCTTATATTAATTGTCTTTTTGTAAATACTAATACTAATATTATAAAGAGTAACTATCTTACAGACAGTGTGTTGTGTTCTGCATTATATTATCGCACATCTTATGTTGCAGAGTGTATTTACTTTAAATAAAACATGAAAGAAGAAAGAACGACAAGCCTTTTGCAATATCCACGACAATTATCATTTAAAGCCAATATAATATAACAGCCAGTATATATTATGTAGACACGTATATTATATATAAAACGACATATAAAATGATACTATTTTTATATCATCATCAAATAAATATTATCATCAAATAAATAATAATTGTAGTGTATAGTGAAGTAACAAACCTATAAATGGATTATCCTTCCCATTCTTGATCGTGAGTCGCGTAGACCTATTCAACGTGCCCTCTTTGTCCCCGTTCAGCGATCCGTTGCGCGGTTTGTCAAGAGTGCTGATGAGGAGGCGACGTTCTGGCGGGATAGGGCGTGGGTCATCGCTTCTGTCGAGGGCTGAACATGCGGGCGTTATCAGTGGGTCCGCTGGCTCGGGCTCTGCATCCGCCTCAACTCTCGTGCCCACTGATACTTGCTCGTCTACCATTTTGCGAAGTTTCGCCTATTAAAAATCGAAGAATTAATACAAAATTTAATTTAACTCATTTTTTTAATTATATGTTGACAAAGAAGCGCTTATATTTTATAATTAACTGGCCATATGAGAACTACCAGCTGGACCGATTGTAGTGATTGTTTACATTTTAGAGTATTTACTAGTTTCCATAATTTTAACCAGCAAAATCTTTCCCGGATATGAAATATAACTAATTTCAATTCGTTACTATAAACAAAACTGAAGGTAAACCAATAGAGTTTTTTAACTAGCATATAGAAAAATACTTATACAAATTTACTAATACTACTTATATAAACAATGTTTACTTTTAATATAAAATAAAATAAAGTTGAAAAGAAAATAGGATAATCCATTACGTTGAAATAACAAAAGCAAAAAGTAATAATCACGTATTACATGAATCATTTTAGCAATATAAGAGACACGAGCTAAAACAAAATATAAATAATGAGAATCATTTCGTTTCATATTTAAGTCGAAATCTAAGGATTAATTAATATAACAAAAGCCAGACGAAAACAATTTAGATACACCCAATTTATTACAAGAATTATGAAGGCTCAATCAACATTCTTATTCCTTAATAGCAGAGTTTGCATAAACAACAATTCTTCACATAATGAACATATTAATAAAATTATTCTAGATAGCTTATTATTTATTTAATATTTATTTTGGACAGTAAGTGTTTCTCTTAAAGAAGGTATTCGTGTTCCTTATATAGAAATATGCAAAGAAAACATTTAAGAAGTTATTAAAGAATAATGATAATGATTTTTTTTTCCACCAACCCGCATTGGAGCAGCGTGGTGGATAAGCTCCAAACCTTCTCCTCAAAAAGGGAGAGTGGGCCTTAGCCCAGCCGTGGGACATTCAGAGGCTGTTACTGATAATGATTTTAATCTAATAAATCTAGTGTTTGCTTTGACTAAATTTATCATACATTTTAATATAAATATAAAACACGAAAATATTTTTAAATACTTGCTTATACGCGACATCGCTTACCAAAGTTAATATTTGCTTAATAGCTAAGGCAGCTTCGAATCCTTAATTGAAACGAACTTTGTAATCGATGTTAACACTTCGATGAAACTTTGACAACGCAATACAATATAATTACGGGCTACCGGGCTTAGTTTTATGTTCTACCAGTACTCAATCAAACTTCGGTTTATTAAGGACATACGACCTGTTTCAGCGACTGTTCATATGGTCTTTGGGCACAAAGTTATAGCAATATATATTTTGATTGTTCTCTGGAAACAATTACTTTAGCAAAATGTAATACAATATACTTCGACAAAGGGTGCTATGTCTATTTCTCGGTTTCATGATTCGGTGGTTGGTTTTATGCATATTTTAATCCAAATGTTTTAATCGATAAATACATAAACCTTCCTCCAGTAATGTTCAATTATTGTTAGAATATTTCTATCGAAATATTTAACAAAAACGTAGAAGGAAACTGCAGTTTGTATAAAATAATTTGAAGTCTAAATTATTTATGCTCAGTAATTTAAAATTTAAATTTTCTGTAACACAAAAATAAATATTATAACAGCACATACATACGTATACATATCTACATAAATACACAATCACACAAACATAAAAATATAGTACACTAGTTTTACATTTTTTACAGTTATTTTACCGAAAAGTTTTGGAACTAATATTTTTGATTCAATGGTAAAAACCATATACAGAAATACATAAAATTATTGCCTTTGGAGTTATTTTATTGAATCCTTATGTGTGTCAATTTGTAAAAAAATATATATATATTTATAACGGGATTTAAAAAAAGGCTTAATAATTAAAAACGAAAACACTTTACAAATGTGAAAATGAAGAGATGTGCTTACACTCGATTTTCTTTCTAAAGATTACGTGACGCGTAAAGTTATAGTTCTTTCATGAGTTTTATAAAATAGCAATCAAAAAATATCAAAACGTTCTTACTTATATTGCAATTTTCACCTAAAGGGAGTTGTCGATATGACAGATTATTAATAAAAATAAATTATTATTTAATTTTAAGACATAAGACGTAATTAAAAGCACGGATATAATAATGTTTTATTGCTATTATTTTATGAACAAACTAAGATTATATTAAATAAGAATATCACGTTAGATCACATTAGTTAGAAGTACTAACGCGGCTTTTATAAATATAAAATATCAGAAAATCTAAATTAGAATGTTTTGGTAAACATCTACATTGCCAACTATGTCTATTCTGAATCTTCTTAAGTTGTTTAAACTATAAAAAATAAACATTTAAGTATAATATTATTTTCATTGCTTTTTGTGGTTCTGGAGTAAATAAACAAAAGTTTTACTCTATAAATTATGATTACAAAATAAGTACCATATTGCACCGTAATGGATAAACCTTATCAACAAAATTAGTACATTTGATCATCTAGAACGAATTATATTATCATAGTTTTAACATATAGGCAAATTCGAAATATTAAATTAATTTGCACGTTGTGGTACCTGGGCGTCGCCTAGTATCCGGCGCACAAGCGCCATTAGGCCGCCGTGGCAGGCGCTCTCATGCTATCCACCTGCGCCTTCCTGCATGGTTCCCATCAAACTCGAACGATAAACAAGTATTCTTAATCACACCTAACTTCTTCTTAATGTCTACGAGCAGAGTGAGCTGAAACAAACAACAATCGGTTTAGTTATTTGATAGTTTTTAACAACCATATAATTTTTGTAGCTTATTTAATTAAATTAATAATAATCGAAATGATAGCTGGTTTAACAAAATGTTTTGTAAATATTTTTGTAATCTTTAAGTTGCTTTCATAATTTAAAGCTTGAAAATTAAATAATGTTGATAAGATAAAATTATAAGAAACAAATTTTAATTAAAAGTGCTCGTTGCGCTCTAAATGGGCCAACAATGTCGGTCAAGTGGCATCAACGTGTGATACGATATTTTGATACTTTCGTGTTGTATAAAATTTTTTAGACATATATAAAATATGTAAATTTGTTATTATTATTTTCAACTATTTTCGATTATTTTAATTTTCGTTGAGCTTAAAATATTTTTACACTATGTCATACATTATTATTTACGGAATTTTATATAGTATAAATAAAACTTAATATAAAAAAATCAAATACGTATGTAATAAAATAATTTTTCATTTTCATTTCCCATTATTATTATTATTACCAGTGCTCTATGGCGGTCGTATGTACATACATTTATTTAACATTGTGTTTTAAATGTTTTAAAACAATCACCTATACAAATAAAACAAATAAGAAAATAAGAAAATAATAATAATAATTGTAATTTTGTCAATTGTCTCGAAATAAAATCAAAAACATGACGAAATATATTTATTATAAAGTAGGTAAGTTGAGATCAATATCAATATCAAATCAAGTAATCATATAATAACATTCTTATGCAGTACACTTATATATTTTTGTTTATGCACATTGAGTTGAGCCTTGAGCGAATCGTATAAATAAGTATAAGTATTTCGAAAAAAATCATTTAGCTGTTTAAAAAGATGTAAATAAATGTTTTTATGATGTGGTTGTGATCTCAAAGGAGTCAAACTTCAAAATTATGAAATGTTCTATATTTAAAAATATATATAATACAATGAAAACACTCAGGAAATGCTTTTACGGAGCCTCGGGCTGTTTACAAATTTACCTTTTACCTTTGAAGTAACATAATTTTTATTAACTTTCTTCTGAAAAGAAACAATGTTTCAACTTGAATTTTGAATTTGAATAAAGAACCCAATATAATTAGTTTAATAAAATAACAAAAAAACCTTCAGAACGTATGCTAATCTTTTTGTTACAAGTTTTTTTTTTGTAAAATTTTCGTGTAATATTAGTTAGCATTTACGACACGAGAAAGCCTTCTGACGTTTTCCTACATAGAACTGTTTTATATAAATTTCCATTTTTATATTTTGTTTACGATCACTTTCATCAATATTGTTTATTTAAATGTACCTCTTGCTCCGTTCTCAATAAAACAACATCGCGGATCTATCGTACGTGCTCCGTAATGTAAGTGGGTTGTTATGCAAATTGCTAAAACGAATTGGCCTTTTTTTAATTTAAGTTTGTTATCCCGAAGAATGTAGTCCAAACACTTTAAGGTGGTAATTTGAAAAGGCTCTGTTCATTGAGCCAACTACAGTTATTGGTCGCGAAGTTGATTAAAATTCCATAAGCATTTGAGGCTTTAAATACTAAATATTAATTATCATTTAATACATTTTTATTTATCACAGCTTTAGTCAGTTTACCTATTTATGACAAAGATATATTGTAAATATTTCAATTGGTGTTTATAGTCATCGTTTTAATCATACTTACGCTTAGCTAAAATATTGTATACACTGATTTATCCCTTTCTGACATAAGTGATATAACATTCGAAAGAAAAAGACACGGCATTGTTTAACTAATCACTCGCTAAACAATGACTATAAGTATGAACGTATGTTTTTTAAATGTAATTTAAAATCGATGTAAGATAAAACAATTACAAGCTACTTAACGTTGTATGATTTCCAAATGAAAAGAAAAAAGAACGAAACTAACCACTATATAAGGGGAATAACGAAAAAGTATATAGTGAATTTGTAAGCGGCACTTTTATGATAAGCGGTCCAAATAGTCCGCCGTCAGATAGAAATGTAATTGCTCTGTCAATCCTTTTGAGAACCGAGTTGTACAGCAAAACAAGAAAAAAAATTATTTATTTCTATGCATGCATTGACATTTATTGCATGAAACGTGACATTTAAAATAAAGCTCAAATGTTGTTTTGATGGAATATGTTTTTAGCTTTTTACATTATGCCTTAGATGTTTAATTACCTATTTAAAATAATATGTATTTCAATTTATATAATGTATTCTCTAATATTTCATGCAAAAAAACTTCCTTGTACAGTTTAAGCTACTCTAATTATTTATTTTAATATTATTTACAAAGCCCACTAAGTAATTATCTCATCAATTTGTAAAATACATTTATCGTTTTACTACATAATATGCATAATTAATAATTATTAAGTGGCTACAACACAAATATAACAATGTTTTACTGTAAGAAAACTCCACCAATAAATGAACGGTAAACATTTCAACGTTGAAATCAGTTTTTGGCGAAAATGCTTGTTTTGGTTTTGGAAAATTTTGAAATCACAGCTTTAGTCAGTTTACCTATTTATGACAAAGATATATTGTAAATATTTCAATTGGTGTTTATAGTCATCGTTTTTATCATACTTACGCTTAGCTAAAATATTGTATACACTGATTTATCCCTTTCTGACATAAGTGACACTTCAATTTTATTTATTTATATAGTTAGATTTATAGATCAAAAATCCGCCACTTAAGCTATTAACGTCCATTCTTTTGTAAATGACCGCCAAATGCTACTTTTTTTTATTCCACAGATAAAACGTAAGGTACGATATACCATACGGTTATATCTTATAAGTTAATTTAAAAAAATTAACATCCGATTCCAATAGTCATTAATAATTATCGGTTGAAACATGGAGAAACCAATAATTACTATTTCTAAATTTATAAAATTTACACATTAAGATTACATTCCTTAATAAGTTACAAAACTTTTATTATATTAATCTGAAAACATAAACACAGTCGTCACAACTATTGCGCTTCTATCTTAAAACCACAAAAAGCCAAACTTAAACTTGAACTCTTCTAAAATATATTTTACGAGGGCCTTTTATGCAAATTTGACACGCGTACAGTATTCATCAAAGCGATTGCACAGTGTCATTAAAAATCAGGTCACATCTTCCTCGATTTGCATAAAAAAGTTACCAGGCGGAGGGAATGAGTTGCGATTACATTAAAGTAATTTTTCATTTGGTGACTTTTACTTTGAAGTATTTAGTTACCAATTACGGTTACCGGTATCAGAGTTAAAACGTTTCAATTTATATTTCTTTAGCGACCCGGTCTCCTTACTAGTGATGACCTGACCGGTGTCTCTTACTCTCATGAGGCATGGTTACAAGTATGTGCGCAAGACCAAACGCTTGAAGAGAGGATTTCAGGTGTAGAACCTACATCATCACAAATATATAACATAAATAACTTCTCCAAAGTAACTATTTGCTTCGTATACAGTTATTAATACTCAGAATGTAATTATATTGATGAGATAATCTGAATCATAAGAAAATTTATAAATATAAATGAAATAAAATACATTAGTATTAAAGTTATTTATTTTATAGATAGGCAAACAGGCCTTCGCGCCACCCAACAGTAAGTAGTTACCACCGTCAATAAACATGCAATGTAAGAAATCTTAACCGTTCCTTACATTAGCAATGTGCCACTAATCTTGGAAACCAAGATGTTATGTCCCTTATGCCTGTTACAATAGCTCACTCACGTATCAAGCCGGAACGCAACAATACTAAATATTGCTGTTTAGCGGTAGAATATCTGATGAATGGGTGGTACCTACCCGGTCTTGCACAGAGCTCTACCAGTTACTAATAAAAAATTATATATTAATATATGAACTCATACTCGCAAAGTGCATGTAAAACTTATGCTGGCACACATTTTCGAACTTTCAAAGTTGCACAGGGCTCGTCACTGCGGCCTTTGAATACTTCATACTTTAATTAAAATGTACTCAAAGAGATTTTGTATCACGTCTCACATGCTGACAACATAATATTCAAATTAGATGCATTTTGTAAAGATAGTAATGAATTGGTACCGCTAAGTAATAAGCGGGCGTTGTCTTTTAGGTGTCATCCCTCATTTTTGTGTCTATACAAAAATGATGGTGTCTATTCGTCATTGCCCGTGTAAGGGATTATCTAATAATAAAAGCGATCAGCTTGGCAATAGGATTTTATTTTACAAATCAGTAATATTCTTAAATTAAATATAGAAATATAGTGTTGGGTTTTTAAGAAACTTAATATAATTTTTAGTATAGGAAATTATTTTTATTATATTATAATATAGTTAATATGTTTTAATAAGAAAAAATCTCTAAATTACAGATACATACACGGTCTTTATTTCATATTAAGTCCGGTACCGGCAACTTACAAAAAATGGTACATGTTTATGAAATTAGACAATTCATTTAATCTTTACCGAGGTACTGTACTTGTTTTTTTTTGAATATTATTTATTTTATTTACAAAACATGTTATTACATTTATGAAAACATTGACTTTATTAGCACTAGCTGATAGTGGTAAGAACATGTGAATCTTAACCGATGATCGTGGGTTCAAACCCGGGCAAGCACCACTGAATTTTCATGTGCTTAATTTGTGATTATAATTCATCTCGTGCTTTACGGTGAAGGAAAACATCGTGAGGAAACCTGCATGTGTCTAATTTCACTGAAATTCTGCCACATGTGTATTCCACCAACCCGCATTGGAGCAGCGTGGTGGAATAAGCTCCAAACCTTCTCCTCAAAAAGAGGAGAGGAGGCCTTTAGCCCAGCAGTGGGACATTCACAGGCTGTTACGGATATATGAGTCGGCATCGCATGAATCTTTTAAAAAGGCCAGTGATTATTGCTTGCGGCAATATTTGGCCCAATCAAAGCAGTAAGAAATGTAACGGGAAAGCTATCTCCTTCATTAGGGTTCTACATTTCAATATTCACATTACATCTCACGTATTAGCAAAACTTTAATTGCTATAGTAAATTAATTTCATAATTAATGAAATCATATATAAATGATGAATTAGTCAGCTAGAAACTCAAACATTCTTATCTGAAACTCTATTATTATGATGAGTCAACAACTGTTACATAATATCGCTGAAACGAGCGAACCCGTTGTTTTGCGGCACGATCGCATTTGTTTGTTCGTTCCCGTATTAAAACTATAAGAAATGAATAGTTTTAATCAATATTTGTGGACTACAGTTTTATACGTTTTCGCCAACCATGCGGTTTAAAATGTAATCCCTCTGTGCTTACACCGGCTAACTTACCTCATACACCAAAACACAGCAAAATAAAGTATTAATGTTTGTTGATAATCCATGAGTGAGTGAGTAGTTGACACAAATCCAGAACCAACCTTGCCTTTATTCCATTTTTCTATCATATCCCTATCTTGCATCCATCTTTTTTAAGAATCTACTTACGTACAAAACTTTCTTTTTGTACGTTGACAATCATTCGTTGGCATATTTTACTAGTCCATATAATTATAACATCTTTTTTTTCTTTTTATGTTTTTATGCAAATATTTTATTTGTACTTTAAAAAAATATTAATATTAATCGTAGATAGCTACTTTTAAATTTCCCTTCCAACATTCTCATATCAGTTGAATGCATTCGCCTTTCATTAGCACGATAGAAGTCCAATATTTACATATAAATAATATTAAGTATATGTATTAAAGGTATCCATCTACTATCGCTTTTAGTATATAATATATATATAATGACAGCTTTGTAAACTTTTCCCTTAGTTTCAGGGGAAATCGGTGTCGCAAGTAATCCTTTAGATAATTCTATAATAAACCAAACTTGTAGTGAAATAATTAAACAATAAACTAAATGAATATTTAGCTTAATCGTTTCTTCAATATTAAATAGCGTTCATAAATATCTAATATTAAGCTCTTTCACTTGTTACAGCGTTCCACTTTCCTCCTTCCTCATTGCCGCCACAAGCCATTAGGTAATTAAAACATTGCCCAATATATTATAGACTTGGAGGACTTTCAAATAAATTTGAACGGCCTAAGATTTTCAATTTACGATACTTTGCGGCTTAATTTAATTTGGAACACGTAGAGCGATAACAATTTAAAAAATATTTCAGTTGATATTTTATTTTAAATATTATTCACATATACATTCATTTGTCGAATATTTTAGATAAAATGTATTATTCAAATTAATATCCGAAAGTAGTGAAAATGGCACACTTCATTGATTATTTGTACAATTACTTAATTGAAATACAAGAAACAATTCAAATACAAAAAAAAACGTTAAAACGAAAAGCGGAAATTACGGGTACATTTTTATCGTAGTTTTCTATCATTTAAAATTGCATATGAAGTAGTGTATGAAGTAAGGTAACTAAATTATTTTATTGAAGTGATATTAGTTTTTCTGAACAATTAATTTAGGTAAGTGTTGAAATTCGTACGGTGTAAGTTATAGCTTTTTTTATTTTTAATGTTTGTTAACACAAACCCATTAAATTATAATACATTTGAGATTTAAGAAAATATTCAAATATTTATTGAAGGCATACTTTAATTTTATTATGCAAACTTAATGGTGATTATTTTATTGGTTCAAGATATATGTATCAGTAACATGCTATGGTTCATTAAAGTATCAGTAGGTTGATTAAAGATGCAAATAAACATGCTCCGATGATAGGTATCTCAAACAATACCAATGCCATAGACATACAAACATGAAGGTTTCATGTATATTTTATTAAGGTTAACATTGTCGTTTTACGGATTTATAGTAGAAAACCAACACTGACAACCGTCCAACTACGAAATATAATATACATACGTATGTATATTTTATAGTTGGATCGTCAGAAATAGAATTTTTGACGTGTCGACGTTTATATGAGTTTCATATTAAGAGTCATGTAATAACGTATTGTTACGAGATACGAGCTAAAAGTTTGTGTATTTCCGCAGAATACCGTCAGCACGAACTGTGTTTCTGTTCGAAAAGTTTTCTTCACTCCTTTCCACATAACTCGCTAACTAGACGGGACGTGCTTGGCAAACCGCAGCTGCATAATCTTTATGATACTTTTGAGCTTGTCTTTAGTATATCAAGCTATTATTTATTAAATTACATTTTATTACGCAAAATAATTCAAATTCTTTTAAAAGTAACTATATCCCAACGAGCTCGGTGAATTTACTAATTTTTCATAGTACTGCATGTATACCATCAAACTTTTACCCAATACTAATAGTAGTCATTTAAAATTTACCAAATTGATGGTAAATTAAATTGAAATTGTTCATTAAAGGCTTTATTTTAAAATAACGGTATTGATAACGGATATGAGTCGCGGATATATTAATTATCAAATACATTATTATCTCTGGTTAAGGTGTTTGAATCTAAGTGAAATTAAAAATAGTACATAAACTTGCTTTGAATTTTGTTTTGAATTAAAGAACACCCGAACGAGAATTAGAGAAATGAGAACAAAATCATTAATTCATAAGCTAATTTATTCATATGAATATAATTTCTGTTAAAACTTGAAACATCATGAAGTTGTAGATTTACAAGTCTTATATAATATTAACTTTGATTGTCGTTTCTCTAATCACGCATAAGAAATAATACAGATATCATAAATTGGCACAAAGAAAATTTGCATTCCAATCAAGAGTTAGAAGCGGTCGTGTTTCATTTTGTTGTTGGCTATAGCAGTGCTGTTAATCTCTCGTTCATAAATCACAAAGCAATCCATTTCAGATGACATACCCATCCGATGCCACCTGGTTAGCAATGCCATTTGTCAAGACTGACATTTTGAAGGTGCTTTGGTTATAAAGTGACTTACATTGACCAATACATTCTATTTTGCATTGAAATTTATTTGTGATAGGATCCGCTTTGTAAGATAAATAGCATTTAATTGATTACCAAACTCTTAATATTAATGGTAATTAAAAAAATAGTTTTTGTTGATTGTATAAAATTAAATCGTCTGTTCGAATATTCGCGTATTTCTTTTAAGCCATTTTTTTAATTTAGTTGTAATGTTGTAATTATAATACGGGTACAACACTAAATTTAATAAAAGTAGGGCAAAAGTTTTTTTAGGCTTTTATAAATGTTTATCGTTGAAATAATGCGCAAAAATAAAGTGTTGTAAGATGGATTAGCTCAGTACATGCGGGTAAATCGCTTGAATCGATTCTTATTATATTAAATTGTCTATTATATTATTTGCATAATTAAAAAAATATCATATCGTGAAATCTTCACTCTGGCCGTACTAAGTCGGGATGAGTATCTAGTACAGTAAAAAGCAATTAAGTATGTATAATAATGGGCTACTCTATTGCATTGAATTAGTAAGTATGTTGTGACAAATGCGTGTACGGCTTAAAATATAATTAAAGCGTATTTGTAGTTCCATTAATTAATTCACAAATATCTAGAATAAAAAGTTAATTCAATGATAATTTAATGAAAATAGACAGAAATTTATGAAATAAAGTTAATAAGGTAGCGTTTATTGTTTTAATTTGTAATTTAAGATTTATAGAGCATCCCGCTGCTGCACAGAAACTAGAGTAACGTTGAATTAGTTTTTTTATCGAAAAGTTTCAGTGGTCCAAGCGGGACTGTAAGTAACTGTAACTCATCTATCACGAGCATACTCTCTTAAAAAAAGGTTTTAACCCACATTCTTATAATTGAGACAAATAATAAATTTAGTTGAATTTACTTTTAATTTACATTTCCATATTTTAAATTCAATGATTATTATGTCCATTAAAATAATGAATTAATTGTTTCTTTGAGCTGTTAATTGTTTATTTTTTTGATAAATACCTAATTTCAAAAACGAGCTATATACTTTATAATATTAATATAAATTTATTTCATTACGTTCATCTGTTATAATAATTTCAAGACGACCTAATTGTTTTTCTTTTGTTCTACCTTGGTAAACGTACTTACTGGTCTTATTTAAAAATTTAATTATAAGCATTATCTGGATAAATACATTTTTAGTAGAGAGACAGCTCATCTTACTCGCGATTAACACACATCTCAGCGTGAGCCACTGATCAATATTCATGTGAATGATTTGCTTCGTATTAATTAATTAATATTGTGAACGTATATACGTAGCATATTTAGTAGTTATTTGATATCACTGTTACAGTTGTTGCTTAATTAATTCGAATATCGGTATCGTATGTCATAGCGCAAAGCATCTACTGTCTGTATGCATACTAGAGCGCAGCAAAATAACTACGCGAGTATAACAAGGTCTCTAATATAACTTCGTACTTACAAAATGTACCGTGTGCATTTTCAGAACCTTCTGCATTAAGTTATGAACTTACTTTTCCTATTTTGTATTTGATTTCCATTAATGTTTAAAGAAGCATTAAATAAAGATGTATTATATGTCTAATATCTAATAGTGATTAAATTTTTTTGCTTTCATGTTTTTAGGACACCCGTAAACACCTGTATCTTTATAATAATGTACATAGTAGAAGAAGAATGAATAAAGAAGAAGAGTTTGTATAGCTGAATGTATTTAGATCAATTTAAAAAAATATATAAACGTTATAAAGTCCATATATTGTGGAATATATGAAAAACCTTAATAACAATATTATAAAATTATTTGAACACAAGAATATAAGGCATATTATAGTGAAAAATACTGAAGGCAGACGCGCAAATGGGCTCCAGTACGAGTAACTTTAATTCACCACAACTCACAGACTGAGTGAATGAGTCTGTGGCATGCACTGTATGAGATACTCTTTCTTATACCATTATTGAACTGAAAGTCATAGAAACTATGAATTTAACCTAAGCCTAACCTACAGTGACATTATATTACGAAATACGGCAATATACAGTATGGCTGTTTGGTGGAGATTGCCTATAGCTTAGAGTATGTATGTAAAAGAACAATAATTACCTAAAACATGCTTATAACATAAATACCTTTATTTAAAGACTTTGCTAACATAAACTGTTCGCTTAATAAAGCTTTCATAGAATCCCGCGCACGGATTTGATTAATAAATTTTAAGTTTATTCAGTGGCTCCTCAAGTTTAAGTTTAATGAAAATCAAGAGCGCCTTAATTGAATTTCAACTTATTTTATATGCTTCAATTTTAATTGACACTAAATTAATAAATATATTGTTAATTAACGGTTCAATTGTTTTTGTTTTCATATGTCGTACTCGACTCAATGTAAATGTATAAATTAGTGGAAAGGAGTAATTACTGAGTTTCTTTCTGGATAAAATAAAATATACATGAATAAATAATATTTGATATTGCTCTATTCAAATCAAAAGATTTTAAGGTATAATTGTACTCTTATAACTAAATAAATGCCCTTTTTTATTAATCCCTTTTTCATTAACTCTAAGCACACTCCCACTCCAGTTTATCTGGCTATTGAAGCCATTCGCGAGCGGTAAATCTAGCTTCAATACAAATCCTATTAAAACCCAAATTCTCTAGTTGCGTTTCGTTCTAAAGCTATGCCATTGAAGAAATAAAGTTTCTATCAGATAGTTCCCAACAATTTGTTTAAAGTGTAGGACCGTCTACGTTGAGTTCAGGGGTAGATACAGCAAACAGTCTCGAGTATCTATCAACTCCAGAGGTTCACTCTCCGGACCGCCAGCCACTAAACCTATTGAAAGTACTTCAAATAAATTCTACTTTAACGTGGAAAATTTAAAACACAACACTTCTTGGGCTGGCTCGATGCAGAAACTTTTCTAAAGAAGACGACACGGTTCCTTTTTTGAATCGAAGTTTGATTTTTTAAATAGATTAATAATAATTGTTCTCTTACAAAATTCTTTCACCAAAGGTTGTCTGTTAGAGATCGCTATAAGCGATAAGACCGCCTTTGCGCACCATTTTTTATTTTCTTTTTCTCTGATTGCTTCTCATTTTATGTATATGTTGTGCAAAAAGTGTTAAATAAATAAATAAATTATATATTAAGTAGATACATACATAAATAGGCGTAACGGTTGTATAATTGTTTCAAACACGATAATGTGTAGAATAATGATTTGATATTATGATAAATCTGATCACTTTTCGATTGTTATAACCACATCAAAGGAATCAAATTGCTCAAATATCAGCGTTTCAACCTCCACTAGACACTTGGTTGCTTAATAATACGTCGAAATAAAATTATGTATTTGTAATATTTGAAACTACAACTTTTTTATGTTAAAGGGGGCAAACGAGCAGGAGGCTTACCTAATGGAAAGTGACTACCACCACCCATGGACATCTGCAGCACCCGAAGGTTTACAGGTGCAGTCCCGATCTTTGATAAATGAGTACCATCTTTTAAGCGATGAGCCGACGTGTAGCCTGTCTGACTGTCTAGCCTTGTTGAGCACTACAAGCTTTTTAGAGGCCAGTTTTGCCTTACCTTCCAATTGACTGCGGCACTGAACAATATTCGAAATCTTGATGCCAAGTAACCCAATACTGACTGTGGCAAAGAATGTGGGAGTATTCCCAAAATGAGGGTATATGACAAAAAGTGACTTTTTAGCGGTCAACGCACAAATTTGAGTCTTATTGAGGTTGAATTGGACCAGTCCGAGACTTTGGTTAATAAAAGACTCGACTTCAGACACAAGTTTGTTCCGATATTCGTCAACGTATTTCCGAGTAATATTAGCGCAGCCGGTATACAAGGCTTATACAGTACCGTCATTTGCATAGCATTGAATGTTGTTAATTTACAACATATCATTGATACACAGACTTGTGGAACACCAGAATTAACGAATTTTAAGTCAGAACATGCAGTCGATAACGACCTTGATGCTCCGATCTGCCAAAAACATTGTGATTCAGTTGCATAATTTCCCGGGAAATCCATAGGAAGGAAACTTCGAGAGAAACGCTTTATACCATACCCGATCGAAGGCTATCACTATGTCCAGACTGACTGCTAAAGCCTTCCCCTTGCAACTGCTTCAACCCATCTAAACTTAGTAAAACTAAGCGATTTTAAATGCACGGAAATTTACACTAAAATTTCACCAGTTTTAGAATATTTTATTTAAACAATACAACTGTGATAATTGTTTATTGTTTACTCTTCATGTAATATATATCAAAAGTAACGGAGTTAGTCGGATAACCATATATTGTAGTGCAACACGCAACGTTATCTTTATGTTACAGCAGTTCAGCCTAACTTATTATGTTGTTCGTGCTTAAACTTATAGTTTAAACCGTAAACACGCGGAAAATATTAAGGGGTGAAATTTAAATATATTACATTTACAAAACCTAATTTCATTTACATTTGTTTAGATAAAGTATCCAAGATAATAAGCAATTGTCATAGTTATTCATCTTAATTTTATCTTCTTACGATATTCTTTTAAAAACATATAAACACTAAAACACGTCCATGAAGATTCCTTCAGTTATCTGTTAGAAATGTTATTCTTATTACGCTTGCTTTTTCTTTTATATTTTTAAGCTTTGAATAAAATTCCCTAGAAATGTCGCTGTTTGAATAATATGTTTACAAGAAGTTTATTCATATATCCATTAGCCTAGGAATAAGTAATGTAGCAAAAACATATCTAAGATGATTAGAAGTGTAAGAATTAATATATATAGAATAGAACATTGAACTTTAATATTTTGATAAACTGAAAATACATTACTTCATAAGAATAATTTGATTTAATATACCCAAAAGCGTCTGATTTTTTATATACAATAGAGGTGGGCGACCATATGGGCCACCTGATAATACCACCACCAATGCCTGGCAATGTCACCAATGCCCAACACCATTAGCATTGTAAGCAATGTTAAACATGGCTTACATCCCCAATGCGCCACTAACCTTAGGAACTAAGATGTTATGTCCACTGTGCCTGTAATTACACTGGAACACTCACCCTTTATACCGGAACACAACAATACCAAGTACTGCTCTTTTGCGGTAGAATATCTGATGAGTGGATGGTACCTACTCAGACGAGCTTGCACAAAGCCCAACCACAATGTCTTAACTAGCTTATACAATTATTATTCGATATTTAAAAATTGATAACTGAACATTGTTAAGTGATAAAGGTACACATATTATATTAATACTAAAGTCACTACCTAGTCTTGTTATGAATTACGATTAACAAAAAACCTAGCCTAGCTTATTAAAGCTCTGTTTTTAGTATACGTATTTATAAAACCACAATTAACCAGAAGCTTAATTACACGAAACAAATATATTAACATAAATTGTAAATTGTAGTGCTTATACAACTTCACTTTATCTAACAACAATAACCAATAATATAAAACTTATAATATTTATATAAAATAAATTATTTTACATAAAACAAATTCTAGAGGTATCACAGTTTTCAAACCTTATTGATATACTGCAAAAACAATGCCGCTTTGAATAAAGTGGGCTTTGTATTTTCGGTGTAGTTATTGTGAGCTGTACTCAAAACTTTAATTGCATATGTAAATTGAGGGCCCCGCTGGGTACTGTTGGCGAGTTCATGACCCGCAAGGTCTTACTCGACCTTGTCTATAATACTCTCATTTGAAATATTCTGCTCTTTAGTTTTAATAGTAAAAGTTTTTATCATAAACATGCTTGTTTACACTACTTTATATGTGTATGGCTTACAAAGTTTAGTTAAGTAATAATGGAGATGAGGAGATCGTGCCCTAAATACATTGACTTATATTGAACTCTCATAATTTTTACATAAATATTATTATACTATACTGGCAACCAGTCCCGGCTTCCCATGGGTAACATAGTATGTTTTCCGTAATACATATAATTATTGGTTTACGCGGCGCACGCTATTAAAGCTCCAAGTCGTAATGATTTCTTCGAGTAATTCTCTTGAAATACTCCGTCGAGCGGGCTCAAACAGACAGATCGTCAAATACGGCAAGTGAACTTTGTTTTATAATAATATGTTGTGGTATATATGTTTGTATATTTTATTGGATTGTTCTACAAAATAAATATGTTATAGTAAAATTACCGTTTAAAAATAAACTAAAAAACGAAAATCACACAATTAAGATAATTTTAAAAACATTAAAGATAAGACAAAATTATTTTGCAAAGGCATAACTTTGTTTCAAATAATTCATTAAAAATTAATTTACATTATGACATAAACACAAACAATTTGCGTCCCCTCCCAGTTATTACTCGGCTTAATTAAAAAGCTCAACGCAGCAAGCACTCGCTAACAGGGAATCACAACACTCCGCACTCAAGTACTGCGTGTCCTTCAGATGAGAGAACGCTTAGACCCCGCAAGGCCTATTTGCTGGGGGAGTATAATCTATATTTCAACATAGCTTCACCCATGGGTTCCACGTAAATAGATTTTCCGAATAAGCACTTCGGGTCGTCTTGCCATGAAACTACAGAGCAAACCTTCTTTATTTACTCTTGAAAACTGAACAACAGGCCATCATTCCTAAATGTGATCACAATTTTTGAAATAGGAAATTATACAAAATTTTATGCTAAATGAAATCAGCAAAAATGTACTCATAAATATCAGATATCTTTTGTTGGGAAATGTATTCGAAATATGCATGAATTTTGTAAATTTAAATCGATATTTTAATAGGGTGACCTCAATATATGCTCAACACATCATGACTTATATAATAATACATTTAAGTATGCATAACATACATTTTATATATTGAAGGGAAATTTAGCGGCATAGAGAAACGGGAGACAAACAATTAACGTAAATTTACGCGTCATAAACTTTACTCACGTATTGCGATTGAAAGAGATGCGAGCAGGCCGTACAATGGGACCTCTATCAACGGCCCTATTGAAAAGTTCGTGGTCCAAGAATCCTTTTGTCCATGTAGTTGGGCCATTTAAACCTTTGTTATCATATACGAGTATAATAATGGCTCATATAAATGATATTTTTCTATATATTATTAAGTTTAGATATGTATTAAGCTTCTCATAAATATATATTCTAATAATAGGTATTTTAGAAAAGAAAACTTTATAACCAAAAATAAATACAAAGTGACTTATTCGAAATGCAATATATATTTTGTTTATAGTAAATGCTCCCATCCTATTTCGAGTTAAAGTTGTTTTACATTTTAATTTTTGCAAGTTCCAAGTTATTTTAACTTAATGTATGTTATATTCTGTTTTAAGAACAAAATGCATTAGTCGTATAACTTAAAAAAAGGTCCAAATTACATAAACTGTTATTCTAGTAAAACCGAGTAAAATGAGCAGGTAAATGAGAGTAAATGGCAGCTGTCGAACATGACTGTGACATAATTTCTTTAATTTCATGACATTGCGCTGGAAATTTTCCTCTTTAATCAACCACCCCTTTTTAACTGGGGAAATTTAATTAAATTCCCGTAACCTTTACCATTAGTTATAATTGTGTATCATTTATAATTTATTTGTATAATTAATGTATAACTCAATAGAGGACCTTTTGAGCTAACCTTCAATGCCGATTTAAAATTTATTAGTTAAGTGCTTTTAAAGTAGATACCATTTTGTTTAAAACTGTTATGTCCAGAAATATTTAGTTTTTATTTTTAAGTTACCTATGTTGTTCTAATAAAAGTCAAAGATTCTGTTCACTCAGTACAGTAACAGTAACAGCCTGTAAATGTCCCACTGCTGGGCTAAGGCCTCCTCTCCCTTTTTGAGGAGAAGGTTTGGAGCTTATTCCACTACGCTGCTCCAGTGCGGGTTGGTGGAATACACATGTGGCAGAATTTCGATGAAATTAGACACATGCAGGTTTCCTCACGATGTTTTCCTTCACCGAAAAGCACGAAATGAATTATAAACAGAAATTAAGCACATGTAAATTCAGAGGTGCTTACCCGGGTTTGAACCCACGTTCATCGGTTAAGATTCACGCGTTCTATTTATTAATTTTTTTGTTAGTATTCTTTACAATATATCAAGGGCCATTTTTCAAATATGGCTGCAAGAATGCACAAAACATATTTCACCCCACTGTTGCACTGCGATTGTTACTTTATTAACTAATTCGAGTTTGACGAGATTCGGTGAAGTTTTAATTAAAAGCAGCAAATAAATTTAGATCCTCTTAAAGTTGAAGGATAAAGTGTTAGATTAAAGACACGATGAGGATTAAAAAATAACAACAACAACTTTGAAAATATTGTAGATGTAGACTTAAAGAATGTCTACACATTATACACCTAGCAAGTTATGTCGTGAATTTAATATTAATCGACGTGTTTTATAATAATCGACCAACACTCAGTAGATATGTGTTAGGGAAAAAGGTCTAGAATGTCTTCTTAAGAGAGAGGCCTAGCTGTGAGACGGTATTTACGCTCTGGTGTTATTAAAGTTTTCGTTTAAATTTTTTATTGGACCATTTTATATATTTTTTGAATGGCTCGTGGATCTAGTGGATAAGGCCGCAAATCTTGAGGGCTTGAACCCAGGACGGGTTCAAGCCGTGCAAGTGCAATGACTGAGTAAAAAGCGATACCTACTTCTTCTTCTTGCAGTGTTAATGTCAACGGTTAGAATAAGGAGTACCATTTGTACATTTGGTTAGGAAAATATTTATGTCTGTTTTTATTTTAAATGTAGCTTTCAGTTTAAATAACAGTTAAAACTATATGTTAAATTAAATTTTTCAGATATAACTTCAATCGATATTCTTCCTAAAGAAAACTTAACATATTATGTAACGTAATGCATTATTTAAATTGAACTTCGTTACGTGATAAAAATCTATAAAGCATCATATGTGCGCTTTATTCTATTCTTGGACCGTAAAAGCAGTTACGCGTGTAATATTTCTTTCGTTTTATCTCGCAGAAAGTTTTTAAATTGCGTTGCGAAAGGCATAGTGAAATGTAACAATATATTTTAATGTTCATAAACTTTAAAAACTAGCATTAGGTAGCACTTTGCTATGAAGGAGCCTTGAGCATTTATTTATCTTGCATTAAGCATGCCGTTGTTCTATCAAAGAGCTGGTGAGACAGCTTAAATTTTTTATTATGTAAAATACGGAAACGGAAATACTAAATTTGTTATATGCAGTTGTAAAAAAATACTATTTAATTTTTATAAAAAAATAACGTGTCGCCTATTATATAACCTTATACCTGTTTTATTTGCTACGGATCATCTATTTCTTCTTACTATAAATATAGAATATATAATATCATCTACTTTCTATAACAACTAACGGCCTTACTTATAAACGTTGTTTAGCGTTATTCTATCATCACTGATTTGACATATCTTTCGAATGTCAAATCAATTAGAGATAAGTCTGTGTTTAACTAAGCAGCCGCTAAGCAAGTTATAAGAAAGGCCGTAAGTACACACGGTTATAAGAAAGGCTGTAAGTACATACAAGTACAAGATTATACTCGAAAAGATCAAACTAGAGCTATAAAGATGCCCTTACAAAACTTTCGTCGAGTTCTATTGCCATCTGCAAGCAATTGGGAGCGCTGCCAGAACTAACTAACCGATAAAGTTCTTAGAAAATCTGATATCAGCACCCCGATGCAATTTACATTTAGATTTAAATGATGTTTAGAAAATAAAGAAAAAAGATTTGCTTAATTTAGCGTACAAAATTATTTAATGGGGCTAGTAAAAGATCCGAGATGGCCCAGTAATTAGAAATCTTAATAGAACATCACAGTAGTATCACTTAGTTAGCATGTGCTTAATTTGTGTGTGTGTATATTTCATTTCGTGCTCGGCGTCGTAGAAAAACATTATGAGGTAACCTCGAAACGTAACAGACTGTGAATGTCCCACTGCTGGGCTAAAGGCCTCCTCTCCCTTTTTTAAGGAGAAGATTTGGAGCATGTCATATGTTGATTATAATTCATCTCGTGAAACAAACGGTGAAAGAAAACATCGTGAGGTAACCTGCATGCGTCTAATTTCACTGAAATTCTGCCACATTTGTATTCCACTAACCCGCACTGGAGTACCGTGGTGGAATAACCTCGAAGGATTTTTACCAATTCGAAGTGGGGCAGCTTGGTAAAATAAGCTATTAACTTTATTCTTAAAAGGAGAGGACGCTCGTCTTGGGTAACATAAATTGCTACTTTATACTTACACAAACATTAATATAAAAATAAAAATAACAGGTATACACAGCATGACCGTCAATATTTGGATTATACTTATAATGAAAAAAATTAAAATAAAATTTTAACATTCTGCATCCTAATCGGTTTTCGACCACGGCAGCCAATCTGAAGGATGATTAAAACAGAAAGATATTACAGTGCACAAGTTCTCAAGACAAGCAAGAGACTAGCAATTAGAATACGAGGCAGTTTCGTTTTTAACTAGTGTTTAGTAAAATATTTTTTTTTTACGGAGAAGAATCCTTCGGAAACCGGGATCTTGGAGAGAAACCCTAAAAAACTTGTGATGACCGCTTCGGCACGGATCAGAGAGGATTATGATAACGTAATATTGCCCAAAGCTTTTTTAGGTCATGGGTATCGCTGTTCAAATCAGAATATGCTTTATTAAAGTAGTATAAAACTTAAATATAATTTCACTGCTCGTTGGTCTAGTGGCTTGATATAAGGCCACAGACCCGGAGGTCCTGGGTTCAATTCCCAGGTCAGGCCCATAAAAAGCTATTGGATTTTTCTGTCAGAAAATTCTCAGTAGCAGCTCGGGGTCTGGAAGTTGGAAGTGTGTACACTCCTGTGCCTCGGAAAGCACGTAAAGCCGTTGGTCCTGCGCCTGAACTCTTTCCGTTCGGTCACCTGTTCACCTGTGTTTGCGCCCACACTTGTGTACTATAATATCTCCTGCGTAGATGGCTAATCTCTCTTGAGATTGGCCGCCGTGGCCGAAATCGGTCTAGAGGACATTATTATTATTATTATAAAACGTGAAACATATGATGGTTCAAAAGTGCATATAAGTAGCCTGAGATAAGCGTTTTTGAATCATCATATTTTCCAGGAATCAATTAAATGTAAAGCTACCATCGGTGCGGGATATGTATTTTTTCCAAAAATTGCCATTGCCAAAAATTTATACGTATGTTAATTAAATACAATGAGATTGTTTATTTATTTACACAACTTCACATTATTATCATCTATTTAGTATTTTATCAATATACTTATTTATGTACAAATTTGTCATGAGATTTAAATTCATTGATAGCAAAAGATAATCAGGAGATGAAATGATTTAATATTTACAATAATAATTACTAGTGCTGACTCAGTGGTCGAAATTGAAATATAATTATTATTAAGAAATTGACTTATTTCATCGAATGTATAAGCTTAATTAATTAGCATCTGGTAATTAATTATTAAAATAATTATAAGTACAGTTACAGCATAACTATATGAAGTAATTCAGCTATAATACTTAATATTAAATAGTAATATTTTCTAGATGTGTATAATATATACATGAATCAATTTTATTTTATCGGACTTTTTATAACTAAGGATGTCACAAAATTAAAAAAAAACACTGAATTCACAAACTATTTAACGGTTTTTTATAAAGGCTACTTCAAAGACCTATTAATTAGTTAGTTAATTAAAGTCCAGACAAAGAATATACTTTCTTTATCCTTTACTGAAAACTAAGCGAACGAACGAATTTAAAAATACTGCTATCGCTTGTTATTTTTTATAATTAAGTGTTAACTTACGCTTCGTAAAAGACAATAAGTAAATGAGAGAATCAAATGAAAAATTGCGACAAAATACTATTTGAACATGAACCCCAAAGGTACAAGACCGAGCTGGAATCTCAAATCTCTTTATTTATATTTCAATTGACAGCAACTTTGTCGCTACCCAATACTGCATGTTCGATTAATGATCGTATTTTATATGGTTTTAAAAAATGCATGAGGTAACTAATATAAAGTTTTTTTTTTTATAAACTAAAGAACGATTCGACACGATACACATTCTGGGCTTGCATTTAATTTCCACTTTAATTTTATTTAAATATACATATACTTTTTTATTTATTTCTATTTTACGTCAGTGCTACCTTAAGCACTGACGTAAAATAGATATAGTCGAAAAATAACTCCTGAAATAAGTATTAGTCTTCAGTTTTCTAATCTGCTTATAGTATATGGTTAATACTTCGTTACTTTAAATCGTATTGAAAGTGAAATAACCTTCACGAATAGACGATCTATCTGACGTAAGATTCGTACTAACACGGTTTTAGCACATATATATAACGCCTTATGATGCCTTATGATTATTTAAATATGGCGGATATTTTTTGAGGTTAGTGCGTTAAATCACACAAACTCTCTACCTGTATAAATACCTAATGTAAATTAATATGTTGTTACTTTTAGTTGCTTTGTTTCAATAAAGTATTTTTATTAAGGTAAATAAATAGTGTAAAGAATACGCGGTTCTTAATTGTTGGAGGTGAGTTCAAATCTAGTTCTCTAGATCTAATTATTATAGTTCATCTCAGGCTCGCTTTTCATACTTAATATAACCTCAGCTGCGTCATTTACATTTAAATTATTCATTAAATTAATTAATTTCACTCCTTTCCCAGATGGGACTTATAATATTACATCAAATCATGTTGTTTTTCTGTCTATAATTTTTCATAAATATAGATATAGACGTAACTACTTATACATACACTGTTCAAATACGGTTCACATCCTTTCGAAATTTTTCACAAAAAAGGTTCGCTCAACTTCATTGGTTGTTCAGTGACTGTTTACTATGTTCAGCTACAGGTATATATGATTAATATTCAATGATCATGTAATGTAAGCTTTTGATTCGCTGCAGAATTTCTCAAGCCCTATGTCATGTCATCAAAACACGTCCGTCATCGAGTGTTAATATTCCATGGCCGTATCCCAAGGGTAGCAGTCGACTCACGTACATACGACCTCATTGAGCGCACTCACTCATGGTAGATTATATACTAGTAGGTACATTTGGCAATATTACACTATTTGACAAATGATAGAATTCGCAATTTTTTTTCTTTCACGCGTAAAAGTTTGTAATATTAATATTTACGTTACCTACTGAGTGTTTGACATGTTGTTTTTTTGATAATAAAAAAAATAGAGTAGTAAGTATTATAGTTTTTTTATTTGGAAAATTAAAACGATAACTACGTATATATAAACGTTTCTTAATTCAATTAATAAAATAATCTTTAAATTTGGTTAAAACTGGAGAAACTTTCAACCTCGTGAAAAAACGTCGGCTTAAATATAGATAATTCTTCAGACTCCATTTCAAATCTGCAAGGTATAAATGAAACGTTAAAATGTTTCCATACTTTTGAAACATTTTAATTCGTCACCTATATTGATACACGATATTTAAGTACATTATTATAGTACATAATGCAAGGTAAATAGAGACAAAGGAACATGGTCGGTTAACGAAGCGGTCGGGGCGTGAGGCAGCTAACATTGACTCTGTCAATCGATTCCCCACACTTGTTACATAAATAGACGTACCTTCGGTGCCTACACTTAAGTACAAACAAAATTGTCGTTAAGATAGCAGAATTAAGACAAATGTATAGTAATAATTTAAAACGTAGGAACGAGGTTACCTTATGACAGATTGCAATTAATATTCGTGTACTGTAGACACGGTAATAATTTCCAAGCCTATAAATATAGATAGAGTCATTACCTAATAATAAATAATTAAAAACCAACTATGATTGTAAAAATTTATATGTGTATATTTTTAATGTTTTAAAGTATATACTCGCTGAATGTCGATTAGCGTTTCAGATTAACTTACAAAATATATTATAAATACAACAAGTAATTTAATTATCATATTTTTATAAATATTTTTCGTACTTTCGTTGTGCCTCATTTAAACATAATTTAAAAAATAATAATTTCGACAGGTCCCTAGCTAGACATCGGCCTTTTTTCATCGACCTGAGCCGGGAAGCCAGACGCCTCTTTTATAAGCACGCGATTTACTACTTAGCTGACGCATTTAACTGAAATAAACTTAGTCTAGTGTTTAAGAAAAGCTTACGAGAAAAGTCATTGACCCGAATGGAATTTAATTTAAATTCATTACTTCTTTATCAAGGTTATCGCGACCCAATTCCAAAAGTTATTAAGAAAAGCTGTTCTATAAATTTCCATAAAATGTATTTATTTGTTGCTAAAGTAATATTTTCTGTATTTGATCTTTTATTTATGTACACCTATAAAATTATTGATATAAAAAATAATATTTTTCGTTATTTCCCATGGTCACAGCAAAAACTCCTGCTGTCACATAAAAGAACCCATTTATATATCGGCCAAGTTGTTTTCAGATATACATTAATATCGTAAATATTTAAACTATAATTTTATGTAAAGCAAAGTTGATCCGTTATTTACGTCAACAGTAACGTAAGCTCGTGCCCTACAATACATCACGTCAAACGGACTAAGAACAAACACTCGCTCGTCTTGATGGTTAACGATGTTGTCCGATTTGTATGTGCTAGCTATTCCAGCTCACGCCCATGCGAGCTTGGATAATCCCTTATTCAAAACAATACAAGTATTATAGATTATAAAAAGGCATACGAGACTTATAATACTTACGTGTATGATCTGAATATATTCCGTAAATGAATCTAGTTTTGTTATGGCCATTCAGATGCAGGACATTTCGGGTGTGTATTACTTTGTGCAATTTCTTTGTATTTAGAACGAAACAATTGAATCGTATACATATGTTTGTTTTATAAATAATATCAATCAAGAACTAATGGCCTTACTTGTATACGTTGTATAGCAGTGATTAGTTAAACGATCTCCCTTTTTCGAATGTAAAATCAATAATGGCAGAAATAGCGACATTAGGGTTTAACTAAACAACCGGTAACTACTTTTAACATGTAGGTTCAATATCATTAGCCGCTCAGTACGCTTATAATAATTAAGGACATTAATGTTAAATTTATTAAGTTGTAAAATATGCTTTTTTTATTAATACATTATCAATTGTTTCATTATTTTTGCATCAATTATTATAATTATTATAAATGGGTTATTAGTTTTTATAATTGGTTTGAGTGTGGTTTTGTATATTATTGCTTATTTTCAAATATTGTGAATTGAATTTAATGATTTTAATATTGAATAGACTAACAGTTGAAGATTGGTAGTAAATAAATAAATAAAAAATCACAACTTAGATTATAATGTGACAAAAAACCAAAGTTTTTTAAAGTGTATTCTTTAAACATCGGTATTATATTCATATGTGGATTAAGGGTGGACAGATAAGTTATTTGTCACTTGTATTCTTGTATACACCGTTGTTATGCTATTTATATTACTTAAGTATACTGTTAATATTTAAACCTAAAGATAAAATTGGTTAGTTGAAAATATTTCTAAAATACTTGGCTAAATATATGCTTTTTAATTATCGTTAAAGTATTTTATCGAGCCTTATTTATTGATATCTTTTCGACATTACATTTAAATTTATTAAAGGCCAAGTTAAAAAAGGACTATAGAGCTATATTAAAAAAAACAATGTAGAAATGTTCAAGGTGTTATTTATCAAGATTACATTACAAGAACATTAATAGAATTAATTTTAATAAATAGCTGTCTTTCAGACAATCCATTTGCATTTAAAGTTGTTTCTCACACCAGAGGGCGTGTCCATTGTGTTTAGATTATGGAGTATTGCAACCCTCATAATGAATGAACGAAGAAACGGGCGCGCCTTTCTAAGGCTAGGTAGTTTATGGGATCATCAAACGTTAACATCGAAGCGTGTATTGAGGTGGAAAATATTGAAAATAATATTGGCGCCCGGCCATTAGGTGAAGATTAAAACTCAAAGCTAAGAGTCAACGACCGCTTGGCTCAGGTTGAATACATGCTTGATGCCAAGTTGGACGGTAATTTGCATAAGATAGCATTCAGTGATGCATTCGCGATGTTCCCCCGTGTAATACATTGTACTCAAATAATTTCATTTACGGTTATAATAAGTCCTTTTGTTATATAAACTAATTTAATTACAAGTCATTTTTATATGTTATTATAGTATATGCTCTTTATAGTAAAGTATAATTCATATTTAAAGGATAAAATTAAAGATCTCTAACTTCCTTGCTGAGTTTCTAGGTCATCGTTAAGAAAGTCAGTAAAGAACAAAGGTTTAATAATCCAAGCAATCAGTGGTTAGCTTGAATGCAATAAGCCGGTCGTTAAATATGCTCACTGAAATAAATCTCGATGGCTTCGACGCCCCTGGAATTTTCCCCATTAGATTTTATGGATTTCTCTCTTGTCCGCACATTAAATTATAACCAGAGGGAAAATGGTACGGAGGATTGAAATTTAATTTGAGATTGCGTTTGAAAATAGAATTTTCCCAAATAAAGGTATTAAATGGGTCCTTTAGTTAGCAGTTGTGTGTTTGCAGAATTGCCTCATACATTTCGGCAACCTTTCGACTAAAATAAAATTTTATTGCAAACTAACTGAGCAGAAAGCGTGTAATTTAAGTAACTATAAATCTAAATGGCCCTTTTTTATATTTTTTTGGTGATTTCTTTTTTTTAAATTCTAGTCAACGTATGTCAAGGTGTAATTAATTTATACGAGTATATTAATATAAAAGTTAATTTTTAGAATAATTTTAATGACATTATCATTGATATTTAAGAAAATTTTGAGTATTGGTATTATTTACAATTAGATATCAATGTATGTATTAATGTTTTGTAATCTAATTTAAAAAAAAAAACACGAGGTGTTTCTATTGAAACACGGTTTCATAGCGGTTTAAATGCGACTAAGCAAAACTCCATCAAAAGAAATCTCAAAAGAAACCCCATTTTTCATAATAAAAGATTTTATTTATTCGTGGAGGCACTCAGGGGTAATTAGATTATGAACGGCCAATGTCTAAACAACAAGATGGGTTTTAACCAAAGACACCTCTATTAATCGACTTCTATAAATTACTATACAAAGTTATGTAATTAACATAAGCTTGCTATGTTAAAATTTAATGTATATTTAAAAAATGTTAATGATATAATGAAAACTTACTGCTAGATTCTCTGACAAAAAGGACTGATAAAATTTCAGTCTTGGTGTCCAATCTCTATGGCTAATCAGTTAAAAAAAGTTATTATAATATACACAAGTGAGAGTTTATCACTCTCTAATTTCTCTTAGCACTCTCAGATAGGAGGTCGGATGAAGGAAGATCAAACATATGCCCAACGGCTGCACTTGCTATTCGAGAAACAGATGTATAACGTAGCCAGCCTTCAAACTCATGCATCATTTTTATCAACTCGATTTGGAGTATGTAGTAACATGTTTTATCTTAATATAAAAACCAAAAGTTAAAAATTTAAGGTAAACATTCGATTTCAATTATTTTCATCCTAACGAAAGGTCTGTTTTGAAAGACTCTTACTTTAAATGCACATACAAATAATAATATGCCTATATGTAAGATTCTAAACAACAGTATATACTCAGATATATAAAAGCAACATTTAAATTTCTAAATGAATTTTCGTCATAAATAATAAACAAAATTACCTCTTCAAAGTACTTAAAAAAAACCTAGTCGACAAATACGAGCAACATAAAAGTAAATAAAACACTTTCATGCAGCGTATTTGCAAAAATTTAATTAGAGTCCACTGCCGGAATGGCTCCAAGGCTTAATTCTACACATTTCACGAGTTTATATTTTCCTTGCGATGAAAAATCTAAAATACAACTTTCTGTACACACTAGACAAGACAGTTGCGTTGCTTTACAAGTACAACTTTAAAACTGCCTGTTTTTTTAACAAACTGATTATAGGATTTAACAACGTAATAAGTAAGTTTATGTTAAAAAAATATTTTAATTTAATTTTGCCGAGGTATATACTTATTATTTGTATTATCATCACAATACATAAGTTGTGATCTTTCTTATTTTACAATATAATACATAAGGTAGGTAAGAAACTAGATAATAAATTAACGTTTGACATAATGTGTGATAGACTTTTTTTAATACTTTGTAAGCTGAGGTCGTTCTTAGAGCTTTATCGTCGGCTTAAATACATAATATTTTCCTTGAAATGCAGCTGGCTGATATTCACTGGGTGAGATTAACTTCATACCATAGGTTTTGTAAACCAATTTTTTTGTCTTAGATATATGAAATAATGTTAAAAGTATATTCATTTTAGAGGTAAATTTATTACAAAACAGTGGATACCCAGAAATGATCCCAATTAATATGAATAAACTTAAAATCGAATGATATCTTAAATTTGTTACTTTCGCCTTTCTTTTATATTAAGTGATAATTTTTACATTAAACTCATAAAATTTAATCAAAATCAGTCCAGTACTTTTTGCGTGGTACACAATATAAAGTTTTACTGTAGTAAAAAAATGATAATAAGATAGGACACTGGCCAAATAATATATATATAAAGGTGGATTGTTTTTCTAAAATAAAATATTTGTACTATAATAGCAACTTTAATAAAAAATACACTTAATTAGATATTGTGTGCGATAGTGTTAGATAAAGAAAATAATATACACGAATATTTGCGCGTAACATGTAACAGCCTGTGAATGTCCCACTGCTGGGCTAAAGGCCTCCTCTCCCTGTTTGAGGAGAAGGTTTGGAGCTTATTCCACCACGCTGCTCCAGTGCGGGTTGGTGGAATACACATGTGGCAGAATTACAGTGGAATTAGACAGATGCACTAGTTTCCGCACGATGTTTTCTTTCACGGTAAAGCACGAGATGTATTATAATCACAAATTAAGCACATGAAAATTCAGTGATGCTTGCCCGGGTTTGAACCTACGATCATCGGTTAGGAATTCACGCGTTCTTACCACTGGGCCATCTCGGCTTACACGAATATTTGAATATATATAAATATAAAAATTTATACATATGTATGTATATCTGTGATATTAATTAATAAATAACAAACTTACTCAATAAAAATATTTACTACTGCATTTTATGTTAGAATAAATAGAAATTTTCGCAACAAAGATGTTGAGGAATTAATTGAAAAAACTCTTAATTGGCAGCTTAATTACAGAAACAAAGCCTCAGATGGGTCTTCAATCAATAACCGCTACTCGTTCTGATCCCGGACGTGATACGAAATAATGAAGGCTCTACAACAAAGCTTTAGACTCGAGCCCTCGTACAGTTACATTCTGAAGTTTTCAAGCTGAGCAAGAAATAGCATTGCTTTTCAATTAACCCGAAGAGCATCGCACCTAGGAATTCCATGAATATTTGAAACCAAACGATTGCATAATTAACTTTCTCATGGTTAATAATAAATTTATTACAGGTATTAAAATTCACTACGCATTTCGTGCTTGCATGCTTTTCTAACTAGCCTATAAAATATTTTTTTATGTATACCGGCGATAATAGATTTATTCTTAAAATTAACAGTATTTATTTGTCAATATGGTTCGTGATTTTTCAAATAACATGCAAAAATACAAATTCTACTTGGTAAGGCTTTGTACAAGCCCATATGAGTAGTTACCACCCACGCATCACATATTCTACCACCAAACAGTAATACTTAGTATTTTCGTGTTCTAGTCGAAAGGGTGAGTGAGCCAGGGTACTGTAAGTGTAACTGCACAAGGGACATACCATCTTAATTTCATTTAGGTTGGTGCCGTATCTATGATGTAAGGATTTGTAAATATTTTATATATACTATATTGAAATTAATATCAGAATATATTCTGATTTTATATCTATAGATACCACTTATAGATTTCTGAATATAGTACTTAAAAGTACTAAACATATATGTAACTATAATAATTAATTACCTACATACTTACTTGTATTTAACTCTACTAACTTGCAAAAATGTTTTTAAAACGTCACAGACTGACAGAATTACGATTAAATAAGGAGATATTTTCACGTCACAAAATTAATAACTGCTTGCCGATTGTGTACTAAGAAATGTCAACCGAAATGTTAGATAGTCACGCGATATTAATAAGCTTTCAAAATAACAAGACAAGGGAACAGAAAGAACGATGTTATATCAGAAATCACATTAATGTTACGTAATTTTTTTCTCTATATTTGTTAGTAAAATCCACATTTCAACCGGTACGCTGGTAGCTTTCGTTTAATTGGCATGAGAGAGAGACTTGTAAAATGATAATTCAAAAGTATCTACTTGAAAGAAGTATTTAATTGTAACATTTATTCAATGGTAACATTACAGTCTCCTAGGTAATATAATAATGACGATCCTTAATTTGATTAAGACGTGTAATGATCAAAAATGACGATAGAAAAAAAAAATATATAACTTTTTCTGAAATGTAATAGAAACTCCTTACAAATTTATAATATATAAAAATTACATTGCTTTATTATTCCTAAAGCGCTTATGTTAACTAAACACAGTCCAGTATGGATACGATGCTTACATATTAAATTAAAAAAATATATGAATTATATATAATGAATCCCGCTGAATTTAATTAAATCGCTTGAATTAATTCCTTTCATTATTTTGGTATCTAGTACATTCAACTATTGTAATTTGATTTTTTTTTTTTTGCGTAAAATTGTCTTTTAAAAATAATAACGCGAACACAGACTCGAGTAACATGTCGAAAGTTTCGAAGTGAGATCAAAAACACTCGCCTGGAATGAACATACCACAGTATTTCAATTATTTATCAAACATCCGACCGCGGGCGAAAAGCCGCAGGAATCAATGATTCAATTCTCATGTCCGTAACATTTATACATGAAAGCAAAACTAAGATAGCCGACGTTCCGTGAGCAAGGAGCCTTGAGCGTTACATGCCTGCATTATAAATATTCTCAATGTCTTCAATTTAAATGTTAATAGATTTCATTTTGAAATAAGAATTATTTAAACTTTTAATTAAATTGAAGTGTCTTCATTGACCGTAGAAACGTTAGAACTTTTATTAAAACTGAAAAAAATAGTAATAAATACGCATATTATATTATACTACATATTATACTGTGCCATATTATATGCGAGTAAATGATAAAAAAGCTTAGAGTTAGTATTCTAAGAAAAGTAACTACTGAGTTTCTTATCGGTTCTTTTCGCCAGAATCAACATTCCGAACCGGTGTTAACTTTTCTTTCCATTTTTGTAAAATTATAATTCAAACGTGTTTGTAAGAGCCTCCTTGAATTAAGTATGTTTTGATTTTGCTATTTCTGAGCAGAACTAATAAAATATATTTAATAAAAATAGTTTACATTTAAAAACATTCTAGTTTGAACGTCGAATTTTCTCACATGTTATATAATCGATTTTAAAGTTAATGACAAGCTCATTGTACGCTATATTGAAATTTCACGTTAATGTAATAAACCAATTTCAATAAAGTAATACACACCGCAAAATGGTTATATTTCGTAAATGATACGGTTTTATCTTCAACGAACTTTGTATTCACAATTTATGCGACAAAAAGTTTAACTTAATAGGCATGTATACCACATTTTATATTATATTACAATATTATATTACATTATGTATTTATTATTGAAAAATATACCACGAGAAAACCACATTAAAATAAAGCATAATATCCGCGTTTCATCACATTCGCACATTAAAAGCCCCAGTTTCTGAATTTTCCATACTTTGCGAAGTTACAATTTTTGCGCTCACTCAACCTTGAGCGAGGCGGGCAAGGGAGGTGCGCGGACATTAGCGGGGGAAAAATTAGATTTAACCCCGACACCAGTGCGAGTTTTACCATAGAACAACAAAAAGATATTTTCTTACTATGTTTTTTTTAATATATTTTTTTACCAACATATGAGATTTTATACTAAGCATTTTATGGTAATCGATTTTGCTCTTATATCTATCGCTGCATATTTCGTTCGCTTTCAAGACGTCACTTCTGTTATACTTTATGCTCTTAGGCTTACCATCACCATGTCCCGTTTAGCCACTCCACCCCTGCAGTTTATACATTTTATATTTCCTCTCGACCACGAACAACAGAACGGATACATTTCTTAATTTCACAAGAAATAGGAGTTGTTCTACGTTCATTTCTCAAATTACGTTGCTTCTATCGAAAGGAAAACACTTATACGCTTATTCTTATTGTCCGATATGATTACTTTTGAAGATTGAGCAGATTTTATATATATTTTATAACGATAAAGGGACATTTACAGCAAGATAAAAAAATGTCTGGTATTTCAATTTGAAATTAATGATACTTGAAATCGTAATAAAGTCTTACAAAAAGTACAACGAAAAAAATATTTTATCTTTAATTTAAATTATTTTTTTCATTCAATTTCGCCAATTTAAGCTTCAGTTCATTTATAAAAATGTGTTCAATAGTTTCTGAGACATAAAAAGTGTGAGCGCATACAAAGTCGAGGAAAACCGTTCTTGATTTAAATGAATACAAAGGATGAAATCGTGAAGATGTTGCAACATCTTGATCTATCTTGAATTTAAATATTGAATTCCAAACAACTGAAATTATGAATACGTTTGAAGCTTTATGAAATATAATTCAAAATTATGTACACGCAAACCGTAACGTTTATACTAATACCAAATTATGAAAAACAAAAATATTGCTTCCAACCTTCAAGTCTCATCGATAATTCATATAATGTTTGAATATTAGGCAATATACCGAGTACGGATTATGTTATCAAGATCCTTTTACATTGCCAGGGTTTCGGTTCCGTTGTTATTAACTTGGGATAATTTGATATTGGAACTCATAAAATTATTAGAACATTTATTTCATAAATATATAATTTTAAGCTTTTTAGGTATATTTTTTTAATGTAATTGGGTATTTATGAATAATTTATTATTATATGTATTTTATATTTACAGACTGTATTTTTACTTTTAACTTCTGATTCCGCAGCTGTAATATAATATAATGTTTACATAGTTTGTTTATATGTACGTACATGTTCGTAGGCACAATGCTATGTATGTAGCTGTTTATAGTTATAACAGTATACCCTTTTATACTAGAATATAAGGTTCAGGTACATCAACCAGGCTCTTTCTCATAATTCAATATAAGGATTACTTTAGTTGAGCTTTAAAAAAACATAAAACTTTATACGTTGAATGCGCTATGATAACTGTGGATTGAACAGAAACTGTGAATGAATTTACTGCTTATATTCAAACCGAGTCGTCGAGTCTATGAAATGCACGCTTAAAACTCATACCACGACTCTTCAGACAACAAATAAAACACAACATCAACACACACCTACAGCGAAAGCAAACGACGACGTTGTGAACATTTTATCATTTCAATATTTTCATGATATACGTATTCGTAAGCATGGCCTTTGTAAAAGTGAGAAATCATTCAAATATTTAATCCTTATATATAAATATGTATATTTGGTAGAATATACAGAAAAATAATCTTAAGTTATATGCCTCACGAGTAGTATAATAATGTAGTCAACAAGTACATATTACTATGAAAATTAATAGGCGAAATGCTATTTGACACTTTAATTGCCGTAGCGCACTAACACTAGTTACGGTATTTAAAAATGTTTTTAAAACGATTAGACGCACGGCGCTTAAAAAACAAGTCCTCGTTTGTTGGAAGCACAACACGGCGTTCCGTGTTTACGGTCCCCTTTTGTTCTCAAGCTAAAAGGGTTAACTTTAAACATCGCACTTAACCCTCCGCGAGCCGAGCCACTACGTGCGAGCGTAATGGGTAACAGTGTATTCCTTCCGTAGTGGGAGAGGATGGCATATTGTTCCTTATTATTAACTCGTAGGCTGTAACTGATAAATTAAACGCTTTTCATAATGTGCTTCGAAATTTCTATTAAGTAAAATTTAATTGTTAATAGTAGATATGAAATTTGAATAGTAACTAATGTCTTAATTACCATTTATTCTCGGTAGAACATATTTTCCGAACAAGTGGTAGCTTTACATTTATTTTTACCTTGTATGATAATGATTCAAAATTGCTTGTTATAACCTACTTTAAAAATATTTATCTTGTTTATTTCAGTTTTAAATCGCAATCATTAATTTATGCGCCAATAGCGCAATGGTTTACGAGTCGCCTAGAATATCACCTAAGTAAATATCGCAGGTTCGATTCTGCCCCCTTGAGCTATTGTCGTCGCTGCTCATAACACAGACTTTACGATTCATTAACAAATCTCTAGGTATAGATTAGTTGAAGCCTCCTTGTTTATCGATAGGACAAGACATATCGATGACATCATCATAACCGTTGAACCGCGTGAAATGAGTTGCCATATTGATAACTTCTAGCAATATTCCACGTGATACGCGTACTTATGTTTGTCGTCCTTGCATAGATAAAATTACGCCTTTTCATATTTCACGTTGCTATCTTTAATAAATTACCAATCTATACGTTAACGGCAAAAGCCATTTATTCTCACAATTGTAATCAAAAATTCTTGTGCAAACATCATACTTAAAACTGTAAAATATAATCCCAGATTACACACGAAACAAGGAATTAACAAAGTTTCAGAATAAAGCGAGCCGACAGCTTAGCGTTTGAGTTAAACAGCCTATCACCTCACAAGAAGGATTTTAAGCTCATTTAATTTCACGCTCCAAAAGACCAAATCCGACACCAACCGTACCAACATTATCGTGAAACATTTGAAAATCCTCTTTCTCGAAAGTAATCAAAACTATCATTAATCAAACTCTAAATACTTTGAAAACAAGTTATAATCTGGATGAAAATACGCATTTTATGTCCATTTTGATTTCATCGTAAAGAGATAATGTAATCGATATATTATGAAACAATAGGGCTTTGTGACCGGATTTGCGAAAAATTAATTAGAGACAAATTGCTAATAATTCAAACAACTATGTCATAGAACTACTATAATGTCAATATTGATAAGATTATTAAAAATTGTGTATAGGTTTTTAATACTTTATTTAACAATTAATATATTAATCTATTATAAAATCGAATATTGAATTATTTTAGTGTTTATTTATGAAGTCCGTACCATATTTTCATTATCTATAGTTATTAATATTTACAAATGCGAGTCACTCTGACTGTCTTTAACGTTTTTACGGCTAAACAACTGAAACAATTTTGATAAAATTTAATAAATTTGGCAGGGAAGGACATAAGCTACTTTATTAAACTTGCCCATCTCCTCCTAAAACGCGGGCATAGCCGCGAACGAATACTATTAGTAATTATTTATCTCTTATCTGTTAAGTCATACATTTTATAAAACAAAAATTGTATATAAAAGTAAAATGTTTATTGTTTACTGTTTTTTGTGTTTATTTTTTTGGTTGTTCATGACTTAGAAATCAGCATAGTAAAATATTATAAAAAAAAACGGGCAATTGCTAGTCTGACTCGCGCACTGAGGGCCCTATACTGATGATGGTATACACAATATTGTAATATTTAACAGGTTATTTTAAGATTTAGACTTTTAATAGATTTTCGTTCTTTTTTTTTAAATAATTATTAATTTAAAATTAATTAATTTAAAAATTAATTTCCTTAATTTTTTTTAAATATATTTTTTTAAACAACAAATTTACAATTTTTGGATTTTTTTCTATACTTGTACTACAAGATATTGCTTCTTGCCAAATTTCATGATTCTAGGTCAACGGGAAGTACCCTCCCTATAGGTTTTGATTCACTTTGCAAATGAATGGGAAATGCAATACAAGCGACCATATCTTTAGGTTAAATTTGATTCCTTTACAGCTCTAAGGGATCGTAGAAGTTTGTATTTGATATTAATTTCAACCTTATAACTCTACGCGTTGGCGTTAAAAAGGGTCTTGACGAATAGATAGACAAACAGAAGGACAACGAAGTGATCTTATAAAGGTTCCTTTTTTGCTTTAGAGGTACGGAATTGTAAAAAAGAATAACAAAAAATTATTTATTTATTTGGGAAAATACAGCATTATATAACACATAAACATTTGATGACAAAATGAGTCTCACATAAGACAACAAAGTTTCCAATTTAACATTGAAACATGGAGTGGACCTAACTAGAAAAAGTTATTTAGCAAGTATTAAAGTATATAAAGTAAAGTATTAACAAGTAAATTAAAAAGCAGAACAACAAAAAATAGGATAAGAATATTAATGAAAAATACAGTTTTTTAAGGCTTCTAAAATCTCAAATAAATTTTCATTTAAGATATATTAGTGTAACGTTTATTATAATTGTCAGTTGCTCTTACTCTTACTTAAAATGTATAATATTTTTGTATCAAACCCGTCAACATCGCATCCCTAAAATAAACAACAGGAAAACAAATCATGCTAACGAAAGTGGCATTAAGGAACCTCGAAGACTTTTCTAATTCGCAAATAAGCTCAAAGTTTAAAAGGCTCAAATATCAATTGCTAATAAAGTAAACTTGCTAGAAACATCAGCTTCAAATCTCGAAAACAAATAACAGAAAAAAGCAATAAGTTACAATATAGTATGAAAGTAAGTATAAGCTTCCAAATCCATCACTTTTCAATTATTTTGGGTTTTCTCCGAGGGATAATTGCATTGTTTGTATACGCAAGCTTTTATTTACCTGAGTCATGCTATGGCCGCGGGCGAACCCACATGTCGATATTGACAGGTGCGGGCAAATTCACTATTTATAGCTCCGTGAACATGCCAGCCTTCACACAAAAACCATGGACCGTGCCGAACATATGAATATTGAATAATATCACTGATATGAAAACATAGTTATTTATGTATAATGTTGTATTCCATTATTTCATTACTACGGGATATCTCAAGGTAAGCTCGCCCACTGAGCTTACATTGTGACAAGTATATTATTAGTATTAATGTGTAGTATAGTTTTTTTATATAAAATATATTTATTATATATATCTCAAGGGAGATTAACCAACTACGCAGGAGATATTTTAGTGCACAAGTGTGAGCGTAAACACAGTTGCACTCTCTATATAATATCCGACACGACCGGAAAGAATTTAGGCGGAGGACGGCTTTCGGCGAGGCACAGGAGTGTACACATTTCCAACTATGGTAGTATATAAGCAATGTTAATAACAGGTATGTTATTTTACTTATTCATTTGAAGTAAGATAAGCTACGATTACGTTTCCAAACACTGACACATTTGTATGTATAATTTATGAATTGATCGTATTGCTTTGTTTCTCAGTAAAATTATAATTTAAATATGTATAAGCATAAATTTACATAGCATTTACGCATTTACAAATAACTACTGGAATAAATAATAATCTGTTAACATACACGAAATTTGCTGCCTCAGTGAGGAGCCACAGCCATTGAATATTAAAGTTGATTTAAGCCACCGTGCATTTGCACATAGCTTACAATTAATATTCACATTACGTAGAAGGTAATCAGTGATGTTATACTTGAGGGTGAAGACAAAGCTTTTGCCTCTCTTGTCTATTATAATACACGAACTTGGTAGTCTTACTGTTCGAAACTTTATTCGCTGACCATAATGATGACGCTTATGATCGCTGCCATGGGTTTGGGGCCAGTTTATATTATTTCAGTACATGTAATAATAATAATGTCCTCCAGACCAATTTCGGCCACAGCGGCCAATCTCATGAGAGATTAGCCAAATACGCAGGAGATATTATAGTGCACAAATGTGTGCGAAAACACAGGTGCACTCTCTATTCCCTAACTGTCATAATCTGATGGGATGGCAATCCGACACGACCGGAAAGAGTTCAGGCGCAGGACCAATGACTTTACGTGCTTTCCGAGGTACGGGAGTGTACACACTTCCAACTTCCAGACTCCGGGCTGCTACTGAGAATTTTCTGACTGAAAAACCCAATAACTTTTTATTGGCCCGACCTGGGAATTGAACCCAGAACCTCCGGGTCTGCGGCCTAATATCAAGCCACTAGACCAATAACTAGGCAAGTTCAGTACATATATCGCATCTTTTAAAATATTGTCATCAAACATAATACCTAATAATACCTAAGAAAACTGACGTAATTTCCCACCTCTTGCTCATCATTCATAAATGAATTTTACCATTTATATATTGTTATAGTAGATATAAATACTATGCCTAATTTAAATGTATATTTATAAATAAAATAATGTATGGATAAGATTTTTCATTGATTATATTTTTTACAGGTCGCTTTACGTCAAATTAATTTGAAAAGTGAAGGGTTACGTTCAGCAACATATTTCAAAATTAATTTCAACGAAACACAGAAATCTCATTGAGAATGCTTGTAGCTACTTCAAATTTCAAGAGAGAGTGTTAAATATTGCCCGCGCTCACAACCATTACTTTCCTTTCAACAGAGATGCTTATTCGTCCCATCTGAAAAACCTTTGTTACGGACAATTAACTGCAGTACCAAGAATTTATTCCTTTCTAGGGTGCTTTTAACCATCATTTGAAATCCTACAAGTATTAGATCTGTAAGAAATGTATTACAAAGAATTAAATTTAGTCGAAGAAGTTTATTGGTAAGTTCTATTTTTTATTCATTATTTTTAAAGAGAGTTAGATTGTCCTGTGGCTAGAACAGACTCATATAGTGCTCGGCTTACATGTGTCGGATAAATATCTTTCATAGGTGTATCTATCACCTTCTCCTCAAAAAACAGAAGAGGGTATTCTATAGTTTGTACTTAGTAAGAAAATATAATTCTCATAGTCCTTAAGTTTTAATCAATACATATGTACATGTATAATGTATATAGTGCTTAATAGATATTACAAGTACTAATAATTAATTCCTAGCTGCTATAATTGTGTTATTTAGACGGGCCCAAGAGTACAACCGTTGTAGTAACTTATTACGGTACATACGGAAAACTAAACTAATACCAAAAATGCAGTTCCGTTCCGAGACATTAACAGCTTCTTGTTCTACGCTGTTTTACAACAATTTGGAGACGTTGTTTTACCCATCATGTAAGCAAAAATATTGAATGTGTACCGGAATTCCATTCGAAGACATTCCATTACACGCGACATTATACGATGTCACATTTGGCTTCATCTATTATATTGACATACTATATAATTGGAATAGTAAATGCCCTCAAAGTAAAACGTTATTTAAATTATGTTAATATGAAATTCGCAGATTAATCAGTTATTCGTTTTTTCATATTTACATTACTGTAAATAAATAAGTGGTTTTAAAATAACATAAAAAACTGAAACAATAATACCGTTTTATTCACTGATTTAATAATGGGTCTATTGAATAGCCTCTTCCGAAATAGTCGTTGACAACTCCATTTATTCTCTCCACGTCTATTGCCTGATTCTCGCTTTCACATTGGTATGAACTGAAGTCTGAGTCATTTTTAAAGCTTCCTCAGTTTTTGCAGTTATTATCTTCGTTGATATCAATGCTTCTATTAATCCTAATACTGATTTCACAATTGAATGTTTTTGCAAAATTCTCTTAGGATAAATTTCTTCTACGTCTAAAAGACGCCGACGCAATACTGCTGATAAGGTTCCACAGTATATATCGAAGACTTAATTGTTATGATTAGAAAGTATTTCTTGATCCGAGCACATATATAAATAGTACGATATCACTGTCATGATATGACTGGCGAAGCATAGCGGACTAACTGATAATCCACAAAAAGAACATCGACTGCTCTCTTCTGACTGTAATTAAAAACGAGACTAAAAAAGAGAAGTGAACCAATTCAAATTTTCATCGTGAAAAAGTTGCAGAGCAGTTATATCGTTGCTTTGCATATAAAATAGATGCTTCTTATATTTATAAACGACGTAAAGAAAAAATAATTTATACACCAAACATTATTCCAATTCAGAATATTGTTATTTTCGTTGCTTGCATTGTATAAATATGCATCTTATACTTTGTCCATTCAAGTTCTCATTCATATTTATTGTTAAATTAAATAAAATACCGAAAGTAAGTTACCTGATATTTAAACAAGATGTTATTATTCCAACAGTCTGCGTGACAAATTGCACTTTTTTAAAACTGGCACAGAACATTTACTTAATAGCTCACAAATATAAGGCGATAATTTTTTAAGTTTTACTTTTGCTTCAACATTCGTTATAACGTTCAAAGATTCTTTAAAATAATCAACCAAATATTTAGGTATAGCTTCAGGATTTACGTATTCAACATCTTTACTGCACAAATCTCGTATGACTTCAAACAACTCAGGTGACAAATTTTGTAAACTCGTACCGTCTAAACGTTTGAAGTCAGTGTTCAAATTGATAATAATAGTTTCTTTATCGTATTCCATATTTGCGAATGTACAGTTTGGGAACTTTAATTTTAATCCTTCAATTATTTTGTAATTTTTCTGCAGTATACGTCTATCGGTGAACATATTTAGTACAATGTACTGATAAAATGTGATAGGCCGCTCTAAAACATGAAGGCTTAGGATGCCATTTAATTATGACACTTAGTTTAACTTTAGCACCTATTTCACTCTTTCCCTAATGATAACTTTATGTAGTTCGCCAAAAAAGTAGTCTATTGCATCTGCTCCAATTTCTAACAAATATTCAATTTCTTTAATGTTAGTACTATCAGCCACTTTAGCAATAATGTCTACTAGATCTTGATGTAATCGAGATGGTTTCCGAACGCGCATATTTTACGACTGTTTTCTTCAGTAATGATAAAACACTAAAAATATCTTTACGATATCAAATCTACTATTTTAATAGATGTTATCTTTTTTTATTGCAACATTATAATGAATAAATATAATAAAACTAAGTACTTTCATTTACATTGAATTGTATCTTAATTAAATAATTAAAGTAATTTTTATAATTAATCAAAGATCATATTCAATATAATGTATTATGTTAACATGATTTGTTAATTCTTAACTAAATCTTACTTATAAATATTTTTTACAAACGTTAATGTTCAATATGTATTGTACATTTTAGGAAACATCTAAAGCAACTTATTTTTATAAAAAATATTTTTATATTTATATAAAAATTCATTTTTTATTGTAAGTATTGAAGTATTTCAATACCCGAATGTAAAAAGAAACTACATTCATCATAAAAAATTAAAAAAGTTTTAACCGACATAACACAGTGGCACATTAACATCGTTGTGACTAAAATATAAAATAAATTTTATTATTCATTGCACTGATAATAAGTCAATATAATTTCGAAAACTAAATTCAATGACATGGTTTTTTTCATAACATTTTTATCAGTAACTTGACACTGTAACACTTAAGTTAGAAAACTAAGTTTCACATTGCGCGTTATCAGCGCGGAACATGTCCTGTCCAGACAAGTATGAGATAAACTCGTCCGCACAATTCCTTTTATAATGTTCTCAATGTATGTCCGACCACTTGTCCTGTATACACATACACGTATGCCTTTACTGCTTTAACGCTTTCAACGTTGATGGGCGCGGCATTGTGTTAGACTTTCTAGAACCATAGCATCTATTGAATGAGTCCTGGTTAGTTGACGTAGTACGCATTGAATCTCGTTTTCATTGAAAACATAATAATAGCTATTTCTAGGCGAACATTATATTCATTATACATTCTTGTAGTTAGGAACAAAAATTTAAAAAAATACCATTAATATTTTAATTATTTATGTTGGTGAAACTTGTGTTTCAATGTTAATAATAATAGTTGAATCATTCACATTTACATTATATTTTCAAATATGTCAAGATTGATATATGCCCCAATGAGTTATTTAAATTTTATTTAATATTCTATAACAAATAGGACTGGCAAAACTGATGTACTTAGAAGGTACCTTTACCTTTATCGGTTGGTAAACATTTAGTTAGTCGACTTCGATTTTGTTACACAGTTTCTGTAACACATGCCCATATATCGAACACAACAGAGCATAGGTATTGCTTTAGTTTTCTTCACAAAATATTTCCCCGGCAGGTATTCCTGTTTGTTTAGGAAATTGTCATTCGTTGACGCGGGTCGCCTGCCTTTAGGCGCTTCGAATTTATATCGTCTCAACACATTTATACCGCTCAGTGCTCCCCGCGATGTAATGAAAGAATCCATAAAATATTTTTACACCGCACTCAGTGGGACTTATAACATGATTTTGATGTCGGAAATAGGTCTAGACATTCGGGAAATCGATTTTCCGCTGTTGTACAATTTACTTTTATGGTTTATGTTTGTGTAAACGATAATGTTATAATAATGTTTTTCAACAAAACCATTAGGCAAACAATATGTTTTTAACTTTGTCATTATTGTGTAAGCTGAACTCCATTTTATTTCAAAACCTCGATGTATATTGAATTTATACAATTTGAATCTCAAATGCATTGTAGCCATGTTCTTTGTCGCCTATAATAGAGTGGAAAAGCTTCGCCCAGTGCGCTGAGCAAACAAGGGCAAATACTGTACAATATTGTGTGCAGTGTAAGGAACTACGACGGTGCTAGTTGTATTTACATAATGTCGATGTTGAAAGATAAAATATCAATGGGATCGAGTATAAAAGACTGTGTCTATGCGCAATAAAAAATATACTAAAATCATCTTTCTTTTATTGCACATTTAAATAGTTTTTCTTAAATTATTACTATATAACTATTCCGTTATATTTGTTATATACAAGCAAAGGTACTATATATGCAAGACCTGTGCGCCTTAAAAGAATAAAACGTTACTACATCGTTCTTAGTACTCTCTTCCTCTGAAAATAGTGGGTTTGGTGCTTATTCCACCATTCTGCTTCAGTGCGGGTTTGTGAATACACCACTACACTTTAGATTAATTATAAACAATTTAAGCACCTGATAAGTCGAGGTTGCTTGCTCGAATTTGTAAGTTGTGATTATTGTTAAATTATATATATCGAATACATCAAATACCAGTTTGTAGTTTAAAATATTACTTATGTTTGCTTTCTTTTATAGTTGCAATTACATCAACTTATTTAACAGTTAACCTCATTTTATTTACGTTTAATTACCTATTAATGCTAAAATTTATTTTTAAACTGTAAAAAATATTAAAAATTTTAATGGTCATCTAATTCTGTAAATTATGTAAAACGAAATGGACTCATAATATAAATAAATATTTTCTAAAAAATCGAGCAAACTATGTCGAGATCCGCTTTGAACGACTCAAACGGAATACTGGTTTATTTTGCATTCAAAGCTTTGCGAAATATTTTAAAGGATATGGGAATCATAGTGAACAACCTCAACCAACAAAAAGAAATGTGTTCCTTTATAACATTTCCTATGATGTCTTGCCAAAATACTGCCAAAGATGAGATAATTCATTGGAGTATAAATATGATTAATCAAAATGTTCTTACAGTAGACAAACATCGTTTTTTTTTTAATTTAAAATAAATCATGAGTTATTTTGTATGGACCTATTTTTGAATTAGTGTGAAAGATATTTTGTATGTATATTTATTATAAGACAATTATTAATTGTAATGCTGCTTTCATTCATTTTAGAGAAAAACAGATCTCGCATATAACTTTTAAAATTTAATCAAGGTAAAGACCAACCAATAACCCAACTGAAAAAAATAGTCCGATTATTATGGGTAAGGTTGAAAACACAGCTACTTATATTTTTAGAAGAATTATAGAAAATTTATCAGCTCGCTAAATTAAATCAAAATTTCGAAGCATTTTATAATTAAAATACTAATGAAATAAAAAAGGTAGATTAATTTGTTTAAAAAATGGATAAGGATGTAATTTGTGGTTTTGCGGTGAACAAACACATCGGTAAAAAGGTGTAATTAAAACTGTAACAATTATAATACCCCCCTTTAACCGCAGAACCACTTGACATAAAGTGGTTTTAAACAAATTGTTTTTTGGTAATTAACACTTCTGCTGTTGAAATAACATTTATTCTTCATAGCATTAGGCTGGCGTGTTGCCAGGATCCGTAATTTCTGCATATTAATCTCATTGGAATCTTAAATAACAATAATAATAATCATTTATTTGCATGAAATATATCGAGTTTTACACTATATCCTATTTCTTTTGAGGCATTTCTTATTTATAAGAATAATTGATCCCACAGAATTACAAGTTGCATATCTATAAACAAACATATGTTTGTAATTTATTTTATGGTCAAAACTCGGAATATTTCGCTTTGCCTATAAGTCACTTTTTTAAGATTGTTTTTTGTTTTCATTCTTACCACGATTATTGATAACACGTCTTATTGAAAATATAATAAATTATGATAATATGAAATCGTAATCAATTACAGGCAATGCCTATCATATGTTTTTTAAAATAAATTGTGTTCTATCAATATATTTATTTTTTAATAAATACATACATGTCGACCCAGTTTATCATCCCTTGCATTGCCTAGTGCCGGTGCTAGGGGTGCATTAGACCGGGGTGCGTATCGATTGCTCGCCCGCACCCTACGATATTACTGCACCCCTTTCATTACACTTGCAATACTAGCTTTAGATATCAGATTGTTTTTAATGTGATGTGTTTCACTAATACTAGTACGTTTTTACTGTTTTCATTATTTTTTATTATTATCATGGAAGCTGTTTCATTCTTATAGTATAATTCATATGTAAGTATTAACAAGACGAGTCCAAATCTCCATAGATGAATTGTACTATTGGCGTCAAATAATATAATACATAAAATGGGAACGGTGCCTTTCTATATAAAATATAAAGTTGAAATAATGTCTATATTTCTGGGCAATCTTCACTGTTGGATAGAATTTAAATGAATCTCTCCGAAGTGATAATTGAAAATGTGAATTAATGCGATGAAGATGTTTGTTGTCGCTACAAATTAAAAAAAGCATATTCAGAAGCACAAAGAGAAGTAAGAGAAAACAAAATACTAACAAATGTGTTAAAATGGAATAAACTTTGACATCCTCAAGTGTCCAATTACTTTAAGCAATCTCTTAAAGACAGTCTTCATCGTGTAGTAAGAATAATGAAAGAGGATATATATAATTATTATATATCTATAATATATATAATTTTGATTAGAGATACCGATACCGTAGAAATTCGATTTAAAATATCGACACGAACTAAACGACCAATTGTCTAGTATCAATTTAATACTATAAGTGATTTCAATTAATTTATAAACTTGCATAACCCATCGCTTGCGGAAAATTAAAAAATGTATGTTAATACTATTCGCGTAACACATTTGTCTATTCTCTAAAATCTATAAGAACAAATAGATTTTTCCTTTTAAAAATATGACAGAATAGAGGAGAACAGCGCCCCCATCCTCCCATAACAGTCAATGTTTAAATTTTTTTTTCTTTAGTGCGCCTTTATCATTAAAGTGAATATTTGCTCTAATTTTCAGTTCTCCGTGACTTATAGCTTTAGTCAGGACATTACCTTTTTAAATCTTGGTAAATAATAATTGATCGTTCGTGATTCCGCTTTGTAAAGACTTATATGACTATTCTAAAAATAGTTTATGAATGATGACGGATGAGCGTGACAATACGACCAGCTACCGCACAATTGTCGGACTCGCTGCTCCATTCCAACTCTAATCTAATAAATCAAACGTCAAACACCTCGTAGGGATGAACTCGAAGAATTAAAAGTGTTGATTACTTTTTGATTTTTCGGATAAACGCAATAACAACCAATCGTATATTGAATATTCCTATTAAGAAAACCTTTTAGATTTCATGATAAAATCGTAGGAACGAAATAAAATAAATGTATTATATTTTATGAGATATAGTTAATGTCAACGATGTCAGAAGGAAAATTCAGTGGGTCGTTCCGGAGAAAGATGAACTAATACAAGAATACAATGTAAATCCCAGCAACATTTCAATTTATTTAACAGCGTGTATATTTTTATAAAATAGTTTTGGTAACTATGAAAAACTAAAAAAATGTAAATTTCTTATACTCCTACCACATTAGTAATCCAAATATAAATTACAAAGAACGGTAAAAGTAAGAATACAAAATGCTTTTTTGTACTAAATTGTCCTTGACACTCTATTTGGATAGGCACTACAACATTTTAAAAGAAAAATGTATGTGTAATGTAAACCATACAGCGCGCTTTAAGATGTAATAACAATAGTAGCAATTAGGATGAATGGATACGAAGATTGTATGCAGCGTTTGTATATTTCAAAAAAAGGTAGATATAATACGTTAAAAAAAATGGATAATAGGTGTTTTTTTTTTATAAAAAGGCACATTAGCAAATTATAAGAATACGTTTTTTGCAATCAAGTTACCCGAGTAGTAGTAATATTGAAATTGCAACAAAAGTTTCCTCATATAAACTTTTAATGCCTCTATTCACAAATTCACTTGCTGAACGGACGGGAAATATGAAACTAAAACGATATGTTCATACTTAATCCGCTTACATTCATAACACTTACACCAGGACACCCTTGGAATTTAATCCTTCCGTTTAAAGTATTATTTTCAATCTCAACGAAATCCAGGCAAAAAACATGATGAACATGGATTTTTGCTTGGATTTCGTTGCTTTGGAAATCTTATCATCAGAAAAAGTATATAAAACGTACTAATTATATAACTATAGGCTTTGCTTTGAATTTTTCAATCCATTTAAAAAAAGTTACAACCCAAATAGAGTATAATTTGGAACATAATAATATATTAAAATTTTGCTCTTGGAAAAAAAAACGTTTTCTCAAGTGGTCAACTTATTTTCAAAAATACAAAGGTATAAAAAAACGGCTTCTGACAGATTTTTATTTAAAAAAAAATATTTTCACAACATTTTATAACAGAAAAAAATTGTATCCAAAACTAAGCTACTAATGCTAAATATTTAAATTTATATTCTACATATAAGGTAATGTAGGCGTATTAAAAATTATGTAATTGACGTTTTAACAGGTTTAGAATTGTAAGGTGGCAGCCCTATTTTATTGATCACCGGCAGGTCAGGGCGGTCGTCGCTTACAAACGCTCATTCGACGACAAAACGCGGACCTCGATCTACGAGTATTTAAAATGTCACTTCCAATATATTTGCGTCGCGTATCTACCTAAATACAAGATAGTCCAAGTTATTGAAAGGAGATCATACTTCTCCATTTCTTAGCGTTATCATAATAACCAACACTGATATTTAATAAATAGCATTTTTATTAAATTTACACATACTTTAAATTTTAATGTTACTAAATTAATTAAGTACCTTTTTTGGGGTCATTGTGAACATGTGCTGCCACAGATTTTGTCACTGTCCTTCAATCAATCAATCAACAGCCAATCGTTGTCCACTGCTGAACATAGGCCTCTCCCAATGTGCGCCAAAGCTCCCTGTCCTCCGCCTTCCGCATTCAGTTGGTGCCCGCCACCTTCTTAAGGTCGTTGGTCCACCTGGCTGGAGGGCGCCCTACGCTGCGCTTGCCAATTCGCGGTCTCCACTCTAGGATTCGTCTGCTCCAACGACCATCGGTCCTACGACATACATGACCAGACCACTGCCACTTCAGCCTGCTAATTTTGCAAGCTATGTCGGTGACTCCGGTTCTTTTCCGGATAATCTCATTTCTGATCTTATCCTTCAAAGATACTCCGAGCATAGCTCGCTCCATAGCACGCTGAGCGACTTTGAATTTGTGAACTAGTCCCGCAGTTAGTGTCCACGTTTCGGCACCGTATGTCATGGCAGGTAAGACGCATTGGTTGAAGACTTTCGTCTTCAAACACTGCGGTATAGACGACTTGAGGACTTGAGGAAGGTTGCCAAATGCTGCCCATCCCAAGCGAATTCTTCGATCGGCTTCCTTCTCGAAGTTGTTCCTACCGACTTGTATTATCTGTCCTAGGTAGGTATATTCACTAACAACTTCGAGAGGTTTCCCCTCGACGTATATCGGTCCGGCACGACATGCCTGTTGAACATGACCTTGGTCTTGTCCAAGTTTATACCGAGACCGACACACCGGGAAGACTCGCCTAGGCTACGCAGCATTTCGGTGAGTTGTTCCAGCGACTCTGCTATGATGACGATATCGTCGGCAAAGAGTGTGAGATGTACTCGCCGTTTACATTGACTCCATACCTAGTCCAATCCAGCGTCTTGAAAACGTCTTCCAACGCGTTGGTGAACAGTTTCGGGGATATTACATCCCCCTGTCTCACCCCTCTGCGCAGTTGGATCGCCTTCGTCTTACAGTCCTGGATGTGGACAGTCATTGTAGCGGCGTTGTACAGAAATCTCAGTACCTCAATATATCTCCAATCGATATGACATCTCTGCAATGAGTCGAGCACTGCCCAGGTTTCGATGGAGTCGAAGGCTTTCTCGTAGTCCACAAATGCCATACACAGCGGCTGATTGTACTTCTTCTGCACAATCTGCCGAACAGTATGGATGTGGTCCACGGTGCTGTAGCCTGATCGAAAGCCAGCTTGCTCTGGGGGCTGGAACTCGTCAAGTCGTCTGGCGAGACGGTTCGCGACGACTCTTGAGAACAGCTTATACACGTGACTCAGGAGGGAGATTGGTCTGTAGTTTTTCAAGAGGGTTTTATCACCTTTCTTGAAAAACAGTACCACCTCACTCCCGCTCCACGTTTCCATGTCTTGCCATGTTGGATGACGGAATTAAAGAGGCTTGCTAGCTCTTTCAGGACCGGAGTCCCGCCTGCCTTAAGCAACTCTGTTGTGATTCCGTCATCTCCCGGAGCTTTTTTGTTTTTAAGCTGTTCTAGAGCCGCCCTAATCTCGCCTTGGTCAACGACCGGGAGCTCCTCGGAGTAATGGCGCATAAGAGGGGCGCGCTGGTCATCAATACTGATTCCCACGGGTTTATCCGATCTTGAAGAGAACAACTGCCCATAAAACCTCTCTACTTCTCCGATAATCTCAGGCCTAGAGGTAACGACCCCACCATTTTCAGTTTTAAGTTTTGTCAGACGCGGCCTCCCAAACTTGCGAGCGAACACTTTCGATCCCCGATTTTGCTCAATCGCAGCCTTGATGGAACGGATATTGGAGCGTCGGAGATCGCGTTCGTCAGCGTTTTTATTATTCGATTTAAGGCCTTATCTGACAAAAACGATGGTAGTTCTCGTCGTTTTCTCATGAGTCGTTGTCTCTTCTCTGTGGCGGAAAACACTTGCGGGATGTGTTTTGCAGTATTTTGACCAGCGTGTCGGTTCTCTCATCAGTGCTGCTTATGGTTTCCAACGCGGTGAATTGATTTTGAAGTTCCATTTGGAACTTTTCGGAGCCTTGAGCAGCTTGGAGCATGGTAGGTCGGAGAGTAGACTTCATCATTCTCGATCTTTCGGCTTTTAAGTTGATATTTAGAGTGCCTCGAACCAAGCGGTGATCACTTCCGGTATTAAACCTGTTGATCACTGAAACATCTCTAAATATGTGCCTTTTATTCGAAATGATAAAGTCTATCTCGTTCCTTTAACTCTACTTCTAATTCGGCGAGGTGATGGTCTAGCCTCATCGAGCGTCCATTATACGTTGCCATTTTCAGTCGCTTTATACGGTAGCCTGCCGTGAACCGGTGATTCTTAGCACCCCCTGCCCTGCCGATACCGCGACCGCTACCTTGGTCGGGCCTAGCGGGCATGCCGGTAACTGGGGGCCTTTTTTTTGGGCGCATCTGCCATTTAGGGAGGGGTTTGCCCATACTCGCCGCGCTGGGCAGGCGTGTTGGCGAGCGCAGTAGGGGGGGTAAGATATTTATGGGGGGGGACGCTGCTGCCCATCCCCCCTTTTCCCCGTCCCTCAGTCGCCTCTTACGACACCCACGGGATGAGATTGGGGGAGTACTATTCTAAGCCGGTACTCCACGGCTATGTATACTTTTATTAAATATTTTTGTTTGTATTGCTAATTAATAAATTTCTTTAACCTAAAAATAAGCGTTTACACGTAGAACTTCGTGTCTATGTTGTTGACCGTTGAGCATTACTTTCGTCTGCAACCAATTCTTGGTATAGAATCTACCAAGAATTGGTTGAATATACATTAAAATGCGCATGATAAAATCTAGTAATTTGGTGGTAGGCCAGTTAACAAGATCGGTGGTACATTAGCGGTGTAAGGAATGGTTAATTCTAGCTAAGGGCAATGGTGCACTTACAATCAGGTAGACCATTTTGCCCTTGTATAAAAATGTATATTATATATCATGCTTTTCCTTATAATCACTTTCGCATACATTTTAAAATAATAATTAATTTAAAAGCTATTAAAATTTCCATCTACTTAGTAGATATTAGCTGACGAGAAACAGACAAACTAGGTCAACCACGTAAAGCTACAAAATTGCACCTCTTACACGAAATACTTCGTTCCCCAGATGAAACGTGGCAATATTCATAGAAAATAAAATTTGATTATTACCAAAAATTAAAAAAATAGTTGCTGTTGTGACATATTTTTAAATCTAAATTTGTCTATTGATTAATTAATTTGGATAATTAATTGTCATATTTCTTGAAACTTACATTGTTGATTACATATATATACAATGCACGTTTGCCATTGAAAGAGATGCGGGCGATCAGGAACAATTTAGTGAACAATACGTGTTTCAATTGGTACAAAGTAGTTAGTTCCGTAATTGTGCCTACATACGTCTTATATAAGAAATATTTGTGTTTTGCAAGCGAGCTACAGAAATACTTATTAATTTTTATGTCAGAGATAATAAATTTAAGGGGGTTTAAGACGTCACTTAATTTATTAGAATAGCAACACACAAGGTGATTAACATTTTATAGGTTACTGGTCGATTGTCAGACGTCAAGTTGTGAAAATATAAGACGGTTATTTTATTATGCAGCTGACTGATGGAAATAAAAAATAAAATGGTGTATCTGTCAATAGTGCGAGTGATCGTTTGTCGAGTGACACACTTGGTCTCTTGGTCTCTTGCTCTTAGAACAGCGCCAACACTGGACGTGCGCACTGATATAATAAAATCAACACGTTGGACGACAATGGCAGCAATTTAGATGGCAATCCATTTGAATCCGCGACATATATATATATATATATATATATATATATATATATATATATATAATGAATGTAATAATCCATTAGACTATTTCTTCTGACACCTTTTCTAGTAGTCCTACCATAAATAATTTCTCTAATCAAACAAAACAGGCAAATATATTTGGCATTACGAAGCAATTTCTGCAATTATGAAAGCAAATTAACCAGCACACCGTATTTAATATCTAATTCTAAATTTAGCTCATTTGCGCCCGTCATCATCATAATTGCGTACTGTAATATCAATATCCAGACATATCAAACTATATTGTTTTAATCACTAGCTATGGAGACTTCGAAGCTTAACTTGTTATAGTATAGTACATCATTCCATCGGATATTTGTATATTTGATATATGTATATGACATATAATTGAATAAAATATGTTTTTCTTTACTTCACACTTATTGAGCCCTAAAAACTAAGCCAAGAAATATAAATGAAATGTTTTTAAAGTTTTAACATATATTGTTTTAGCATAAATCGTAATAATAAATAAAAAAAGTATATTCAACAAGATTAGAACGATATTTAAAAAATAAAATAAATGTGTATATTATAATATGTAATATAAAAAAAGTTTGTAATACAAGAAGTATATGATAATATACATAACAAATTAATTACAGTAAGAGTGCTTCGTACCCTTTGCTATAAGGCAGTGACAGTTTGAAGTATCCTACTATTAAAGCAGCGTTAGATATGTTTGTAGAATGAAAATTTAATTTAATTTAAATGTATTTAATTTTATAAGTAGCTCTTGAATGATGATAAAACAAAGGTATCGTAATTATTAATTTCTAAATTTAATCTAATTTATTATTATAAACATCAAAATAAAGTATAATTATTATATAAATATATATATATTATAAAAAAATATTATGCTAAAACAAAACGCTGCACTAATTTAGAAATATATTGTTTATAGTCGTGTTAAATATTTAAAACGAATAAATATTGATTAAGCATTAGAAATAATTGCATTTTTTAAATGAAAAGAATATCATTTTTTTCATTTCTGACTCGTGTTTTAACTAGATATATCTTAATTTTTCTGTAATTAATTCAGCAATAGAAAAAACATAATTTCACTTTATATTTCGTTGTGATATAAATAACGATTACAAATTATTGTTATCGAATTAATTTAGTTTTATTATTATATAAAAAAATAATGTTTAAATTTCTTTTACCTTTATACAGTCTACTGGTTGTTCAATTTTTTTAATAGTTTTAAATGTGAATTAATCTTAATCACAAGTCATGTTTTGGTGAACATTCAGACTGATGCAAAAATATATATTTGCTTGTGAAATGAAAATGAATTTTGTGTCAAATAATAAAATTAATATAGAGTACGTTCATTATATCATATTTAGTAATTAACGTCGTAGTTGTGACATAATACATTCAAATATCGGTAGCGTATTTCATAACACAAATCGTGCCTAACGTCTGTATTCATAGCGCGTACTACGCGAGTACAAGGTATCTAATATAATTTTTTTTTAGAATTTATACTAAATACGAAAGTTTTCCAGAACTTCCTACATTTATTTGTGGACTAACTTTAAAGAAAGAGAAGCGAAATCTCCCGGTATGAATATTTAGACTAAAATGAAATGTTAACGAACGTTCATTATATAGTAAAATAAAAGTCTTATTAAAAAAGTGGTTAATAAAGTTTTCTTAAAAATCGTCATAAAATTATATAAATATTAACGCTATTATATGAAATAACCTCGAAATATAAGTTAATGCTAAATCGAAGTCCGTACTACCGAGCCTTTCAATACTTTCTGACTTACATAAATGTAAAATATCTTTAAAACGGTTGTTATGTCTTCAGGGGATAAAACTTTTTCAATTTTCATCCAAATGCCGACTTGACGGCACTTAACGTGAAAATATTGCCGAATTCAAGCAAAATGTTCCCCGGGTACTTTTAATAATTTTTGTTTTCAAATACCCTTTCTGTCATATATAATATAATAAAATAAAAGTAGAAAATCCATAAAACTATATAACACGCATCACTACAAAACATGTCGTAATTATATCTTTAATTGTGACATGCAATCTATTAAAAGTTATATTTAAACAAATATACTAACTATTAACAACAGTCATATTTAAACAAATATAAGAAACAAAACTCAAATTTTAATAGAAGTAAATTCAAATTTTAATCACCTAAATCCAACCAGCATTTCGAACAATTTACCCGACAGTTCGTGTGCTTGTCAGTTCGAACAGTTTGAAGATGCGAAAGACCCTTTATTTCGAAGCTCGTCGCCGACCCACTCCCCACTTCGAGTGTAAAGGAAGATAAATTGAAGTCACTGTCGACCATTACCATTTTGTCGAACAATATCGTTTTAGAATACGGTGGAATAATCCTCACCTTCCACGTAACCGTAGTAAAGATCAAGTTTATTATTATCGTAGTAACAAAATTAGTTAGAGTTTTCTTAAATTACTGTGCGCTATGTCAACGGCTGGTTGTAGTTAAGAATTAAAGTTGAAGTTCTAAACTGTTAGGTTAATATTATGTATATGTATAAGCTTATGAATATTATGAAAGATATTTTTTGAAATAAGCAGTATCAGTATAAATATATTTCGACTTAGTTTTCCATATAAAAAGTGATACGACATGTATATTATAATACATGTTTTTTATCTTACATTCTAAAATTTTACGCTTAACATATGAATAATGAAAACTTTATACGGAATTGTGTAAGATGTTTTTTAAGAAGGGATACAAACGTTTTATACGAAGAATGTTATTTGAACTTCAAAGAAGCAATTCATATAAAAACGGGTATTAATTCCCCATAGCGATTGTACAACCTTTTGAGCACAATTTATGTATAAAAATAAAATGTGTTTTTATACCTATTATTTAAATGCTGATTTGAAGATAAAATAAATAAAAGTGATTATTTTAGTACTTTATTTAGTTTTAAATTTACGAAATTATACACTACAATCGAATCAAGTTATAAGTAGAAATTGTTTTACAATAATTTTTACTTATAGTAGTATTAGTATTATTTAAATAAAAACAACGGCATTGTTACACTTTTTTGATATTATTTAAAGCATGTTGTATTCTCCTATAATTGGAACCACATAATACAATATATATCTATCAGCTTATTTCCTTTTCTAAATATTATCATTAGATACAACTGCTAGAGATAATGAAATAAATACTGTGATGATTTCTCTATAATACAAGTGACATCGCACCGCTAACACGGCATTGATCATGTAATAAGCTTAGTAAACCTACCCAACGTATAATATGGTATTCGTGTAATTTTATTATAATAATAGTTATATAATAGTATGACCTTATTAACAGAAGCTAATGGAATATCCTTTGACGTTCCGGAAACACAGATAATACAAACACCAAGGCCACAATAAACATGTACATATGACTGATCGATCGTACTTCATCAAACCCATTGAATAAATAAGAAAGTGTATAGAATACTGAATGAAGTATTTAAAAAAGCAGATAGAATTATTTCTGTAAAATAGTTTTTATATGAACCATTCATACTTCAAATATCGGCTATGGCGTAAAATATCAAGTAAAGGAAGCTTCCTTCATTAGTTTGGCTGTACGTCTAACGACTAGCATTGTGAGCCGAACAATAAAGACAAACACTACCATTTGAATATCTGCAACGAATCTAGAACCAGGAAATGGGAAAACGTTAAAAACAAAAGCTATAAAAGACTCAATAAGTGCCTATTCGAGTAAAATTAAAGTCTAAGCAGAATAAATGTTCAGAATAAAAACTGTTTTTTTTTTTTATTCTGTTTCTACACTACGTGGCGGTTGTAATTTCGCAATTTAAGTTTTTGGAACATCAATTCAAAACCAAAATTCCCAAGTATTTTAAAGTTGAAAAAAAAGTTACTGATAACTCTTAGTAATATTGTATTAAGTATCCTAAATTCATTATACCCACTTCGGTTGCGTAATAATCCCAGTAGTTGAAGATTCATTTGGCAAGGCAATCCCTGATAGTTTAGCATCGGCGCCGAGCCAAGTTCCACATCTGATAGATAAAAGGCAGGCTTTATCTTCAATTAATGGACACGTTTTATTTTGAAAATCTTTAATATGTATTATTTTCATTCAACTTTAATTTAATATTTTATACATTCTAATTTATTTAAATTTCATAGCAAAACATAAAAAATTGGGTTTAAACTACTTTCTTTGTTCAAACGCTTCTCTATTTTTACGTATTATTAAAATATATAGAATGCCAACAAAGACCAGTGAAAAGATTTTGAATGTCAAACAAACCTCGCAAATATTTTCTAAAAAGAAAATTAAATTTGGAATCTTTTATTTTATATTCCGTTTTGCAGAATTTTTTAAACACTTTAAAAAATATTAAGCTTAATTAATTACGAAAGGAAAGTATTTAAATATGTCGATACATAAGGAATTACAGAAAAACGTAGTCGACTGCACTCAAAACGACGTCAACGTCTTTACCTGATAAATAATTTATCTTGCTGCGACTGGAGATGCAACGGGTATAAAAGATGAGACGCCTACTTTATTACTATTTAATTTACTGAATCAATAATAAAGAACCTATTCTTATACACATCTATAAAAGAACGTTATATTCATTGGCTCAACGGCCACGTTCTGCCTAGTGATAATCAAAGTTATATCTACCATAAACAGCGATAAAAACTCGGTGTTTTTTTTAATTTATAATCAATTACAATTCTCAAAATAAGCGATCGTTTTCCAAAGCATAACTTTAATCTATAAACTCAATAATCGTTTCATATATTACATACAAACGTACTTTTAAATATTTTTTTATTTTAAGCAAAAGATGCATTTTGGATCATACAAAAACAATAGTGTTTTTACCTATCCAATTTTTATTTGTATTTTTATTTCACATTTCAGTAAAATAGCTAAAAATTTAATTCGAGCATTTTTGTGTTAAATATTTAAAATTTTTAGGGCGGACATCAATTTTTTTTTCACGAGTATCGGCATATTGTGGTATATGGGTTATGCTAGACACCATAGCGATATCATTCTTAGATAATCTTTTAATTTCATAATTATTATTGACTAAAATATTATCTAAGAATAAAACTGAAAAAAGTTAAACAAAGAAGAAAATATGAAGATACAATTATCGTACCACAAACTAAATCTTTATTACATCATCCTCCTATATACATCTATTTACCATAAATAGTTTACATTAAATAGCTTTCATTTAATATTGTTTTATTCATAGTTAAAAAACCTAAACCTTACAAAAAGTGCAAAGGATAATTTTGAAATCGGTTGTAAAAACCCTAGTAAATCCTATAGTATACTCCAGGGATCAATCGACTCGCAGACAGTAATTAAGAATAGATAACATATTTTATTATAAATAGTTTGAAAATAAAATTAAATAAACAAAAGTACTTAAATGTAATGTAAAGCATACCTACGCGTATTCACAAAATACTACCACTGCAATGTTGGGCTATGATCTAGGATCTTAAAATAATAAAATATAATAAAAGATAAATCTTAGGAAATATATATATATATATGAAGGTTATATTTTATTTATATAAGTTATATTTTACTTTTTTCTTTTTTTTTTTGTTTTGTTAAGTTATACAACAATTACTAAGTTGCCATGTTGTACGCCACACCATCTATCACTATCAGTGGGACCCAAAATATATGCATTCTCTCCATTCTCCTTTACTTTATTTCTTAACATTATATAAAAACAATTAAAGATTCAATAAGTAATGATAAAAGCAATCAAACGGAAACAAAAAGGAACTTAATACTAAAACTAATTTGACAGCCATAATTAATGGAATAAACAAAACTCAAACCATTTTGTATTGGCAATATATTTAATTAAAACTACAAAGCTACTATTAAATGGACGAGCTAAATTACTATCGACTGATGTTACTGAATTCAGGTGATAAAAAACAATAATTATTTGCATCATGTTAGGTAAGTCATTTTAAAACGAACGTTACTTGTCGGTATTATGTATTATATAACTTTTTAGAATTTAGTGATTAACAAACTATTACATCATAACTGTGTAAAACATATCTAAGTAAAACATAATGCGTTGACTAATATACTAAATCATCATTTAATATTCCTTCTTCATTGTTTTTTTTTTATTAATTTTCTCATAAACAAGTATTATGATAAGTACTAAGATGTGATATACCGTTGGATTCCTAAAAAAATAAAATAAGATAAAATGTTATCTTAACAATGTCGTTCTGTCGCTATAAAAAGAAAGCATAATTTCATAATGAAGAAATGTTGAAGTTCGATTGACTTAATTTTCTTTTAACAAAAAACAAGTCACAATTTATATCTTTATTTTAACTTCAAAATCTTATAAAAAATTATTATAGCGCTCATGAATTATTTTGAAATACAATTTATTACATAAATTTCATACACAATGAATATAAAAAATACATTTGTACAATACAATATAAAAATGTGTGCTTAAAATTCATCAATGCCTCAATACTCATGTGGGTAATTTATAAATTATTTGATATATTTAACTTAAAATAGACGCTATCGTGTTAAAAAGCTATCCATTAATAATATTGAACAAATAAAAGTCTAGAACAAGCCCATTATCATAAAAACCGAACAAATGTATACCACAAAATCTATTATTATAATTACAAACCTCATGTCAAAAATAAAATTAAAAAATAAGACTTTATTATCTACCGTTCCAGCGTCCTCTCCTCAGCGCATTTTATATCTCAAAATGTAATCTTTGTTTATAGTATCATAAAAACCTAGCATATGAAACGAGTCAAATTAACGTAATGGATGCACGAAGCTTCTACGTTTTAGTGAATTTACACTTGAGTAACCTTCACAATATTGTAAGCAGCCGTCATTAATAAATTATTCATACTATGTTCGAATACCGATTCCTTTGTCGCATAATTTGGTATATTACCTTAGTTAGATTCGTGAAACAAAACCGTCCTCTGTGTCAAGGTCACAATCTTAAAGAGACTAAGCACTTTATGTGTAACAAACAAACGAGAACAAAACATGTTTGATCAATATTTGTGTCCTTGACTTTCAAATTTGACTCGTATCTGAGTTGTAACTGTTCTCATTTCGTTATTTAATATTTACCCACCTTATTTTCTGGTATAATGTACTGCGAGCACTTTTACTTTTCTAATGTAGCACTTACACCGCTCACTGACAATTCTAGTTGATTCGTTAACGTCACAGTCACAGGTAAGACACGGGCGCGTAGTGCACCTAATGTACGAGGAACGTGAAGGCTACGTAACGTAGCAATTCGTAGCGTGCGAGCGTAGCTCACGCGAGTGACTCGACTGGAAGCCCCGCTGCCGACGCGGACACGGATTGCGATCCGCAGTATATACAAAATTTCAGATAAATCTGACTCACTTGTTACGTTGCATGATCAAACTATGATTTATATTTTATTATTATTCTGTCATAAAATGATATGCGTACAAAGTGAACATTATTCATTATAATTCTAGCATAAAATGACTTGAAACATTGACAGTTCGTTAAAATAGTTTAATAATAATATAATAACTTTTTAAATTGTTCTTAACCATAATCATCCGACATTATTTAATTTCAGATTTAATATAACCATTCTATACGGTCATGAAATATACAGTAGCTATTTGTGTATGTACTTATATAATAATCTGAACGCTATCAAGACAGTTATTTAATTCGTTTTCACGTTTGGTAATTTTTTGTACCAAATAAAACTGATTTTATATAAAAATGTGTATTTAATCAATTAAGTAAATGTATATTTATCTAACGGCTTTACTTATTCTGGGCATCAAGGAGCCGTCTAATGCGCATGCGCCGAGTGACGTCAGCGCGTCGCTCACAAAGACCGGGGCACGCTCCACGCCGCCCGTCCTCGACGCTCGCTGCAACACGTTATAAATCAGCTATGATATTGAAATACTCTACCATCGCAGCTGTGTTACTGAGTCCACTCTAAAGTATTAATTGCTTTTATCTTATCTAAACAATAGCAGTAATTCATTAACTTTTATGTAATTATCTTCTTTATGATTACTAAAAATTGCATATCATAAGAAATGGAAAAAAGGAATCAAATATGACGCCATTCATTCTTTAGTTTGAAATTAAGCTCATTTTCCAGCTGTTTACTAATACTTATATGGTGTTTAAAAATTTGATTTGTGCAATTCGTAAATACTGAGAGATCAGTGAAAAAAATCATGGCCCAAACTGTCAAACATGGTTATGGATTTTTTTATTTACTTACACGATACTTTAAGTACATTTATGTATGTATCTAGTACTACTATTTAAATACATAAAACCCATGAGTACATTGTAAAACATGAGTCTTTTTATACTTAAATAATATATTTATTAGATTTTCAATTCGATTTAGATTAGTTCAATTAGTCTTTATAATTTGTTGACTAGAAAAATTTAACAATGTAGCAAAAAATAAAGCGAACTTTCTTAAATCCTTAAGAAAGTATTAATGTTTTGCGAAAATAGTCGAATACGGGGAAAATCGCTTTAACAATCTATCGACTAAAATCGACTTGTGTGAACGCAGTTTAATAAAATAATTTCATTGATCCGTACACATATTAGGGCAAAACTAACATCTATGAGATTCGTAACAAAAGGACAGACTCGAAGTTTTCTCTCGGAGCCCTTTCTATTTGGGGTTGTCGTCGCCCCCCGATACACTGCCCTTTGTGAGGGGACACGGCAATATGGCGCAAGCTACAAGCGAAAGAAAATAATAAAAAAACAATAGGCACAAAATAACGATCGGAAGCATAAACAAAACATCTTCTACGGCGTTTAACTTTGCCCTAGTCTTCTTACCCTTTGAAGATTTCATATAAATTTTCTTAAACACACTATGTTTTATTCAAAAAAGTTAATAAACAATTAATATAGTTAAATGATAAGTAATAAAAAAATTAACTATATTTCTTAAAAAACCAACCCTTGTATTCAAGAAGAGAAGGTCTTTTTTCCGAATGTGAAATAATGTAATGGGCTATTGTGTTGTATTATTGTATTTAATATTATATTTTATACTTCAAATTAGAGAGACCAATATAAAAAAATTCACGTTCAAATATAAAACTTTATTCAATTCAAGCTTGTAATAATCATCGGAACCCTCGCTGAAGTACTCTTTAAAAGGGACACGCATTGTTGATATTTCAACAGGTCATAAACAATTTGAAACATAATAATCACCAGAACTTGTACCGAAAAGATGGAAGGCTATTAACAAAAATGCACTAGTGATCGTATGATAGTGACCCTCTCGCCTCTGGCCCCAATATAGTGGCTCTGGCATTGATCACAATAAGCCCTCCGTTACTCCTCTCACACGTTTTACATGGGTCAGTTGTATTAACACTATTGAATTTATTCAATCAGGCTATAGGACGAAATTACCTTTTTTTATTATTTCTTGAATAGCCGAAATGACCCAGTGGTTAGAACGCGTGAATCTTAACCGATTCACCAACCTGCATTGGAAAAGCGTGGTGGAGTAAGCTCCAAACCTTCTAAAAAAAGGAGAGTAGACCTTAGTCCGCAGTGGGACATTCACAGGCTGTTACTGGTATGCCATTTCTAGGAATACTATATCTATGGATTTCTAAGTTATATTTTCGAATTATGTGGAGAAAATAAAATAAGTTAAAAGTGAGTATAATTCACTACTTTAATATACAACCGTTTTTATTATATTGTATTTTTTTATATTTGCCTGAAAGGCAAATGACTCTAGTAGTAGTAATAGAGTCCAAGCGCGACGACGGCCAGTACAGTTGGGAAGAATGTTCTGCACTAGCCGCCCCCGCCTTACTGGCCCACAAGATGCCTCTTCAAGCCTCGCTGGAAGGAATCCGGGTTGTAAGAGGAGGGGAACACGTGAGCTGGTAAAGAATTCCATTTTTTAGAAGTGCGACAAAGAAAGGAGTTGCCAAATTTCTTTGTGCGCGATGGAATTGATGTTAGGCGGTGACATTGAAAGATAGCATGCGTAGACTTATCAAGGAAGAGGGCAGCGGGTAATTCCTCAGAGCACTCGCCGTGATACAGTCGATAGAAAGCGCTCAGCGCTGCTATCTCTCTCCGCAATTGTAAAGGCTCGAAGGTGTTTGTGACATTTACGTCACCAATAATGCGAACCGCACGTCGCTGCAACCGATCCAAGGCCTCCAGTAAGTACTTAGCGGAGCCATCCCAAAGGTGCGAGCAATATTTAACGCAAGACCGTACCTGTGTTTTGTACAATAGTGTCTCTATTGTACAAAACACAGTTGTTGTTGTGGCGTGAAGAAACGCTGCACCTTGTTCAGAACTCCGAGTTTCCGCGAAGTTGTTTTTATAACAGCCTCTATGCCTGTTTTTATAAAATAGCCATGCTTTGTAGCTCCAGTGTATTATTGATGACATTTTTAATAATCCATAAAAAATATAATTTAAAATATCCGATTGCTACCTTTGACTCACAAATGTTATTATTTCTGTTCTTTTATGGAGAACCATGTTATCGTAAAACAATAATCATAAAGTTAAATGTATTTCAATGAAGTCCCTATTCATGGCCTACGTAAGTGGTTAGCTTTTGAAGTGCAGGGCAGTCAACTCTCTTAAGTGCTATCTGGGCATCGAAGGTATAGTCTTCGAAGTGCTAGTCTGTCATGTCAAACGCAATTTTGGTGTTCTGTAGCCCTCTGTTCCGTGCAAAGAATAGGTAAGAATCCCACAGCCGACTTTTAAAGGTTTAACTAGTGTCATAAAAAGTCTATGCCCCTTAAGCTGCCACATTTTATGGTGGGTTGCAATATCCGACGTCCTGGGTTCAAACCCTGAGTCAAGCCAATAAAAAGTTATTAGGAAGATCTCTTATTCGTTTTGTACACTTTTTGTTTTTTTTTTATCGTTTAATTTAAATTTACTCCTTGTTTGATCAAACTTCGGTCAAAACTTTCCTAAAACCCCGGAATTATAGAGTTCATAATGTTACGCTTCCCTGCCTCGGAAATAACCAAAGCCGGCGTTCCTGTGCCTGATCTTTCCTACCGTATATCGTCGTATTTGTTCCGATATTTACGCACACACATTATTATATCTCTTACGCGGTTTGCTAGTCTTTTACATTGACCACCGTGGCCGGAACTCAGTGGGATATTATATGTATATTACTACACAGTAAATAAATAAATTGCGTCGTATCCTGGAGTTATTATTTACATTATTATATATTGTATAAGCATAAATCTCTCACTATTCAACATTTCATTTACAAACAATATGGATAACTGTTATTAAGTAGATGGTACTAACTCCTCTCGTCCAAGACTTTTTTAAATAGAACTACAATGGTGGTTCGATAAACATCCTATGACCTTTAAGCTTACTTTATAATCAAGTTTATATAACTTGAAGATCGTTGTAACATTAATATTAAAAATGTTATCGATGGTCGCTATACTTTATGTCATTTTTAAATAATATGCAAAATGCACCACTATACTTCACTGGCTTTAAATCATGTCTCATAATAAAATATACTTACATACTTGTGTATGTTATATATGCATACACAGCAAACTCTTCCGTATCTTGATAGAGATTTATGAACGGTTTATGAACCAAATCCGTGCTGGAATTTAAAGTCACTCTCAATTACAGAAATAATTTGGGTTTCGAGTGATTGCAATGTTATAGTAACTGTAACATCGTCCTTTGCATTTGTTTTATGAATTTGGTCAATGATTTTAAAGTTGACTTATCATTTCAAGATACTATTTTTTTCCTTGTGATCTTTAAGCCATTTTTATAAATCATATCATAAATATTTATTTGTTCAGTGTCACCTTTAAATAGCAAAAACAATATTGATTTTCGCATCTTATTTGTTAAGTTTATTTTAGAATATTAAATAAAAACCAAATTATACAGGGCTATATAATAGATATATTAATAAAAACAGTAAAATATATCCTGCATGAAAATAAACGAATACTAATTCAACCTTTATTATGTAATATAATAACCATATTATTTTATGATTAACGAATAACATTTCATTTCCAATATTATTATGCCTTTATTACTATTATTATTATTATGTACCTATTAGCAGTTGTCGAGATGGCCCAGCGGTAAGAACGCGTGAATCTTAACCGATGAACGTGGGTTCAAACCCGGGCAAGCACCTCTGAATTTTTATGTGCTTAATTTCTGTTAATAAATCATCTCGTGCTTTTCGGTGAAGGAAAACATCGTGAGGGAACCTGCATGTGTCTAATTTCATCGAAATTCTGCCACATGTGTGTTCTACCAACCCGCATTAGAGCAGTTTTACTGGTGGTAGGGCTTTGTGCAAGCTCGTCTGGGTAGGTACCACCCACTCATCAGATATTCTACCGCAAAACAGCAATACTTGATATTGTTGTGTTCCGGTTTGAAGGGTGAGTGAGCCAGTGTAATTACAGGCACAAGGGACATAAAATCTTAGTTCCCAAGGTTGGTGGCGCATTGGCTATAAGCGATGGTTGACATTTCTTACAATGCCAATGTCTAAGGGCGTTTGGTGACCACTTACCATCAGGTGGCCCATATGCTCGTCCACCTTCCTATTCTATAAAAAAAAAAAAAAAGCGTGGTGGAATAAGCTCCAAACCTTCTCCTCAAAAAGGGAGAGGAGGCATTAGCCCAGCAGTGGGACATTTACAGGCTGTTACTTACTTTAGCAGTTTATGTGTTATTTTTATCATATACCAAAGTTATAAGATGCATATAATAACTAATAGCTGCCAATTGACGTTTGGATCAACAGAAATTCCTAAACAAATGCTTCTGATTAGTAATAATATTATTTTTTATATAACAGTGACTGTATTGTCTAATAAAAAAAATAACGACGAAACGTAATTATAGTAGTAAAAATGAGCAAAGCTTCATGTAGTAGAAAATTTGTACTGCTATTTTTTTTATTTAAAGAAATACACCCTTATACTTTTTATATATTAAAAAGGCAGAAGAGCAAATGGGATACCTGTTGCCAAGTCATATTCCCTCAAGGACAAGTCTTTCCATAGTCAATTCACCAATCACGGGATCTAAAATGTTATACACTTGTGGCTGTAATTACACTGACTCACTCACCCTCAAACTGAAACATAGCAATATAGTATATTGATGTTTGGCATAAGTATGTTTGGCGGTAGAATAATTTATGAATTCTATTCTATTCACCCAGACGGGCCTGCATAAATCCTACACTACTAACGGGTAAATTTTTTATTAAGTATCAGCTTTATTTTATTTATGTCATCGATTAATGCTGATGGCAACATTTTTGTTTGTTTACTTTCCCTTGTATTTTTCATAATGTTCACTAATCTATATACTCTATATACATTTACAATACTATATATAGAACTTTGGACTCTAAAACATGTTGGTATTGGTTGGATTATATGTTATAGAGAACATATATGTGTATTGTGATGCAAAGTTATCCCTTTGAAAATGTTTACTGAGTTACAGATATTCTGCTTGTGGAAATACATTTTAAAAGTTGTTTCGACGACAAAGAGCTCGCCTCGAGAGTTGACGTTCGCCAGTTGATATCATTTTTACATTTCTAAATTCCTAGAGGAAAGATAAAACCTATTCATATCTTGCGTACATTATTAATTAAAATCATACTCTTGACGAATTCATGACAACTATTCTTATTAAAATTCATATTTTAATCATAAATTTATACTCTTATTAACTGGTATATAAAATATTAGGTTCTTACACATGAAATTGGCGTTTTGTACGGGAGGAATATAAAGTCTTTTTTTTTGTAAAATATATTTAATTAATCAAAGTATGCACCGTTGTTATCTATGTACTTTTGCCATCTCATAAGTAGTTCATTGATCCCTTTACTAAAAAAACCATGGGGGCGAGAATCAATAAAGTCTTTGAAGGTGGTTTGGACTGCCGCACCGGAGTGGAATTTTTTTTCTTGTAAGAAGTTGTCCAAATTTCAGAAAAAATGGTAATCTGTTGGAGCAAGGTCCGGGGAGTACGGTGGATGTCGCAGGCATTCCATTTGTAGCTCATCTAACTTAGTGCTTGTTTGTTATTGTGCAGTGTGTGGTCTTACGTTGTCGTGAAGCAACAGTGGCCTAGAGTGATTGTTTAGCAGCTAGTTCTTCCTTCATGGTTTGCAGTTGCTGACAATAGATATCTGCCGTAATCTTTTGGCAAGATTTTAGAAAGATGTAGTGAATGACACCGGCGCTAGTCCACCAAACACTCATAAATAACTTTTTCTGAGTCAAATTTCATTTAGGGCAGGATATGGCTGGGTCTCCAGGGTTCATTAAGTAATAACTCCAGGGTAAGTATTCATTATTGTGTCGGTTGAGCAAAGTAACACAGCAGTCGACGCTTGTTTGCAAGTTCGAATCACTCAATACAAGAGGTACCCATCGTTCAAGTTTTTTTACTTTCTCGATTTGCTTCAAGTGGATTAATATAGTTTTATCACTTAACCCGAAGCCTGCAGCTACCTCTGAAGTGCTTTGTGATGGATCCGCTTCCAATATAGCCTTTAATTCTTCATTTTCTACTTTGGTCTCCGGCTATCCACGGGGTTGGTTCTGAAGGTCGAAATTTCCAGAACGAAAACGTTGAAACCAAAAACGTACCGTGCTTTCTTTTGCGACGATATTTCATGTTTTCCATAGTGCGGTAATAAGCAATGCCAAAGAAAAAAATAATGAGGAAAATACAAATGAATGACTGTTTTCAAAACTGAAATGTACCAGCTAAATGAATTTATAAATTTTAATTTGAAATTCTTAACCAAAGAGGAGATATTTCAATTCAAAGTGGTCAGTACGACAAAACGCTAATTTCATATGTAAGGACCTAATATATAGCTTTTTTAATTCTTATATCTAAAATATAAAAAGCAAATATACATGCCAATCTATATATAATATTATGTATTATTGTTATTTCCCAAAAATAGTACAATATATATATATATATATTGTACTATATCTTTATAGTATATAATATATATAATGGACTGTTAAAAGCGTATTGAAGATTTTGAACACAGAAAGTTCTTATGAATTATATTTAAATATAACAAAAAAGCGTAATCAAACTTTTCTTTTCAATTAGCAGTTAAGTTGTTATACCATTAATCCACATGATTAAAATCGAAACTCCTATAAGAACCTATTCGAAGCGAACTTTATTGCTGTTCGTTTCTCTTTGACCTAACACATAGCGCCATTTGTCTTTTCCAACTCGTTAAATTCTAAAAAGAAAACTTCAAACTGTTGTTCTAGGTACATCGTGTAATTCAATTAATCGACTTAACATAATAATTATGCAATAATAATAATAATAATGCAATTTATTGCATACAAATACAAAACAGTTACAGGGGAAAAATTAAATATAATATGACGTTACAAAACACCTACCTATTGCTAAAGAGCGATTCTTTATTGTAAACCTATAACATTATTTAACTTAACAGATTTGTAAATAATTATAAAACTTACATATATCAAATAATAATATAATAATATATGATTACTTTAAATAATTTCATATTTATAACCTGATGTTGTGTGGCTACATTATATACACATTATGTTATATTGTTTTTAAAAACAAAAATTTGAATCGCACGACCTTTCAACCCACACATACCACTTGATACCGAAATTGCCTAAGCTTGAATACATAATTAATATTCATATTAAATACATTTCTTTGCTTAACCTTTGACATTAAACTTCATTTAGGCGTAGGATTCATTTTCATTCATAAATATACTCAAAATATGAAATAAGAAAGTCTCAAAAATCTTTTCCCAATATTGGCCATTATATTGACTTATATTACATATCCGATCGTCAATCAAAAAACCACCGTAGGTCGCTCCCCAACGACTTGAACTCAGCTGACCCGCTCTTATTCGATTACAATTTGATTCGCCACGTGATTTATGGACTCAAGTCGCTTACTTAACCACTATAGGCTTTACAAGTGCTATAGAAACGATATTTACCGAGTCTACGTTTGGCCATATACATGCATGATCGATAGTAAGGAATAGATTTAAAGTCGTATTTCGTAAAGTAGTAGGGCGTTTATTACGAATTGAGATCAATATCCGCATTAGATAAATTTTATTTTCTTTCGGCATTAATAAAATCCTTGGGCTCTATACATAAATATGAGGTCAGCTACTTATTTCATTCTTTTTTTTTTCTTTTCTTAAACACGTGTATCGAAACGGGATACAAATTTGGCAACGAAAGTAATATAAAGAAAGGTTCCAGTGTTCCATAAGCTCTCTATGTTATATAATTGATCCGATGTATTTATTTTAGTCGACTGCTTCGTTTGTCTAGTGTCTATATATAAGGCTACAGATTCCGAGATCCTAGGTTCAAACCCAAGGTCGGGCTGATAAAGAGAGTTTTCATGTCTAAAAATTCTCAGTAGCAGCCCGGAGTTTGGAAGTTGGAAGTGCACTCCCGTGCCTCGGGAAGCCCGTAGAGCCGTTGATTCTGAATTTGCTGTTTCATCGGATTGTGTGAGAGAGAGAATACAGAGTGTATTTGCTCACCCTTCAAACCTGAACACAACAATACCAAGTACTGCTATTGTACTTGCGGTAGAATATCTGATGAGAGGATGGTACCTACCCAGACGAGCTTGCACAAAGTTCTATCACCAGTAAAACTTGAGTCATATTGGCTCTTTTTATATCATCTCTGAATATTGAAATCTGTAATCGAAATACAAGTGGTTTTTAAAAAAAAAAATCCTATAAGATTTTTTTATAGGAATAGGACGGAATAACACGGTTTCAACTTCTTCAAAACTAGCAGTAGACGACATGGGAAATGATTATGCTTAACAAGCATAGTTGACATACTTTACAAAACTTACGTCAACTATTAAGTAACTATAATATCAGTTTATCGATATTAACTTGAAAACTAGAATATTGAAAACATATATTACAACCTAGCTTATAAATTGATGGGATTTCGGGCATATGGTTTTTTACCATCGTTAGTTTACCGCTATTCTGCAATACTTTGAAAAACTATAAAGTTCCCGTTATTATTGTTGGTATTAGAACAATTGAATGAGGGGTATAATTTGCCACATGGTAAGTGGTCACTTTTACTCAGATACATTGCTATAGTAAAGCAAATTATGGGATCGAAGTTATAATGTTATTTGTGTCAATAACCTCTCAGTCATCCTTCATATATGAACATAGCAATACGATACATTGTCTATTGCTAATAAAACAAGGTATCATATCAAAATATTATTTTGGAATAAACTGAAGTACAGTGTACATTGTATGTGAATTTCGGAGTGTGCTTGTTAGAAATTTGTAAATTATTCACGTAGAGTATGAAGTTTCATTACCCACACTGAATTATAAACTGCGTTCTAACTCAAACAATACTGTATCATTAGAAAACTAAACTCGTCACGTACAGAGTTTCCGACAGTTCTCACTGTGCAGCATGAAAATAATGCACTTGGTATTACTAGTGTGGAGAGAGTACGAGAGTAGAAACATAAAAACAATAATTAGTACTCATGACATCAAGCTTCTGGCATAATACATACCAACTAAAATATTTATTATTATGTACATATTCAAATAAAATACATGCGAGTTTAAAAAAATTATGAACAAAAGCCGCAAACAGACATTTATATCTTTGCGGTTATTAACCCCCTATAATACTTGGAATATTATTAGATAATTGCCTATTTTTCTATATTATTTTTGACTGTGCAATGTTCTTTGATCATTCGGGACTTTACAGCTTCACCGGATGGGCACCTTTTTAATCTCGCTGGAAAAACATACTTTTGCGTAATCTCTCGCTACCGATTATGGCGTTTACCAAACTCGGCAGCGAGAGGTCTACGACTATGGTCGCCAAGGATAGGTGCTGGGTAATTAGAATCCACCTGACTAGAATACCTATAATTAGTCTAAAACTCTAAATATTATAATCATAAAAAATCCTTTTACATTGTGAGTATAATCATTTTAAAATATTGTGTCATGGTTATGTTTGCAAAATAAAATCATTACAGTTTCTTCCTATATAACATTTCCATGAGTTTGAGAATTCGATTTAAAACGAAGGCACGAATAATATATTTCAAATATAATAGTAGTACATTCTCATTTTCTCAGCACGACGGCGTTTAATTGTTACAAAACATGCGGGATAATAATAATTTTGGGATGGATAGCCGTTCTTTCCAGGTTCCACAGTTTAACGTCTTGGAAATGCCTGATTTTCCTTGGTTGTTTCATTTAATTGGTTGTTAATGATTATTTGCTTCGACTTTGTTTTTATCGCATTATTAGGATATTTAATGTTTCCTTTGAATTGTTGCGTTAACCTAAAACAAATTTTAAAATGTTCTTTAATATAGTCTTGATATAATAAATTGCTTTATATAATAAATTGAAGGGTTTTTTATTGTAATTGTACTTCGACAGACGTGTTGTATTTTATTTTAAGCTCATTTTAAATAGCCTTCATGTTTATCAACAGGCAGCATCATAACGTATGTATGAAACGTTTCAGTATTACAAAATTGATAGAGATATGGAATTCGCAATTTGCATTTGCAATATAAATATTAATTTAAATCGTTGGAAATAATATATACTACTATCCAAATTATATTTTACTGTATATACCTTGTACTACCTTGTATGTCTACAAATTATTTGTAACTCGCTGATACTCATTGAGCAGAAATATTTATTGAAATTTATATTTAATATTTTCTTAACCTACTGTTAATAAATTCATAATTGACTTGAACCAAAATGACCCAGTAAATTGAACCTAAAAGCCGCGAGTTCAAAGTCAAAGAAAATGTTATCGAGTTTGCAAAGTTTAATAGGGAATTTATGTTAATAAAATTTAGTTCGTGTTTGGCAGAGAAAGAAAAAGTTAGCCTTGAAAGATGTGTGAGCCAGCGTATAATCACAAGTGGAACACACTTTACCCATTCGATCTAGCTTGGCGTGAACTTCGTTGACGATCTACACGACGCCTGTATCACAGGTCGTCAAAGTCGAGAAATTAATGAAAATAAATATTAATATGTATAGAAGGTATATATAATTACATATAATATAGACTATTTATTATATTTTATATATGAATTAATTGTTTAAAAATTTAAATTAATAAATTCATTCCGAATATAAATTTTATGAAGTCGAAAAATATAATAAAATAAAATACATACACTACAAATATATATACTACAAATATAACATTATTAATAGTACAATACAACAACAGTATTAATAGTCCTCATGAATAATAACGCATATTGAAACGTGACATTGGTAAACAATTTAACCGTCAGATTACCTTATTTAATTCGATTAATTTAAAACACAAATATTGTGAACTAACCCGAATAACGGACTCTGACTTCTACTTGTATGTATGTGCACGCAATCTACATCTGCTAAAACAACAATGAAAAATATCGACATTAATTAAAGCTTAATTATTAACAAAATAATATTTACACATATTATGAATTGGCAAATTTAACTCATTATAATATAATTGAGAATGTTTTAGTTTATACTAGACGAGTCTAAATTAAAGTAAACAATGAATTCTCTGAAACGTACTTTATACTCAGCTTGAGCTATAATTAAAACTAATAAGAATGAATATGCATTACTATTAAACAATGTTAATGTTTACTACTCAATTTTAATTTGCGTTAGATTTGTTAAACATATGACATTATTTAAAACGGTAGTCTTAATTGGGATTTAAGGGGAGCTGATAACAACCTAGGCTCTCTACCGTCAACCTCACCTGCTCGTGGTACATCCTGCTAATCAACGAACGAGGCTCTGGCGACCGAAATCGTGGCGGTATAACCACACAAATGCTGGAATCCGAAAATGCAAATCCTGATAGCGGGCAGCAGCGCTATTAGTGAAAGATGTGCAGCCACTGCGGTCACCAACCCGCCAAGCGTGGTGACTAAGGCAAAAACCCCCCTATGAGCGACGACAAAAATTCACGGCCCCCAATTCCCGGTAATCACACTATTCCTGGCCACGGTACCGGCCATGGTAACGGTGCGATGGGGGGTGCTAAGAATCCCCGGGCTACGGCAGGGTACCACAAACGGCGACTGTTTCTGGCCACGTATAATGGACGCTCTCTGCGGCTGGACGAACATCTGACAGAATTGGAAGTAGAGTTAAGTCGTATTAACTGGGATATAGTAGGTCTATCAGAAGTCCGAAGACAGGGCGAGGACACGATGACACTAGATGCCGGTCACTTACTCTACTTCCGAGAAGGACACCAACCATCCCAAGGTGGCGTCGGCTTTTTGATCCACAAGTCACTCAGATGCAATGTCGTGGAGGTTGGCAGTGTGTCGGCGAGGGTGGTATACCTTGTCTTAAAGATAACCGAGAGGTATGCCTTGAAGGTTATACAAGTGTATGCCCCAACGTCTACATACACTGACGAAGAGGTCGAAGCCATGTACGAAGACATAGTGAAAGCTATGTCTCGTACCAATACCTTCTACACAATTGTTATGGGTGACTTCAATGCCAAAGTGGGAGTACAAGAAGATGGTGAATCGAGGGTAGGAAAATTCGGCTATGGGCGCAGAAATCATCGGGGACAAATGCTGGTAAACTTCCTCGAGGCTCAGCGATTATTTCTGATGAATTCATTTTTCCAGAAAAAGCCCCAAAGGAAGTGGACCTGGCGAAGCCCCGATAACATAGCGATGAATGAGATCGACTTCATTTTATCCAATAAGCACCAAATATTTAGGGATGTCTCCGTGATCAACAGGGTAAACACTGGAAGTGATCACCGCCTGGTAAGAGGCACCCTGAATATTAACACTAAAATAGAACGATCGCGGTTAATGAAGTCGACTCTTAGACCAACTCTGCCTCAGGTCGAAGCTGGTTGCGAAAGCTTCCAGCTGGAACTACAGAACCGATTTGCCATGTTGGAAACCAGGCAGGGCATTGACGACGCCACCAATGGTCTGGTGCGTGTCATCCGCGAGGTAGGCCAGAATTACTTTCGACAAAAGAGCAATGGACGTAAGTCGAAGCTCTCAGGCGAAACTCTGAACGAGATGACGAGGAGACGAGAACAGCAGAACATGACGCCATCTGAGTGTCAGGCACTTAACAGGAAGGTTAAAAAACTAATAAGGCGTGACACAAGACGAGCGAATACCCGGAATATTGAAGATGCTATAGCACTCAATAGGGGCTCAAAGGTTTTTGCAAAGTCACATACCTCCTGTTGTCACCTGACAAAACTCAGAACCATACAAGGCACAACCGTCACCTCAAAACCAGAGATTCTAGCTGAAGTCGAAAAGTACTATGGCGATTTATACTCATCACGAGTACCTCCACCTGAGTCCCACAGTGCGGATGACCCACGAGCCAGACTAACACGCCATCTATCAGACGATCTTCCCGACATCGATTTGGGCGAGATTAGGATTGCTCTCGGGCAACTTGGAAACAAAAAGGCTCCAGGAGATGACGGAATTACCTCAGAGCTTCTCAAAGCAGGAGGCACACCAGTTCTGAGAGAGCTGGCTAACATCTTTAATTCCGTCCTCCACAATGGTATAACACCGAAGACATGGAGCAGAAGTGTGGTGGTGCTGTTTTTCAAGAAGGGCGATAAAGCTCTTCTGAAAAACTACCGCCCCATTTCACTTTTAAGCCATGTTTACAAATTGTTTTCGAGGGTAATCACGAATCGTCTTGCCCGAAAATTCGATGACTTCCAACCCGTGGAGCAGGCTGGGTTTCGAAAAGGCTTCAGTACCGTAGACCACATACACACACTAAGGCAAATAATACAGAAGACCGAGGAATATAATCAGCCTCTATGCCTAGCGTTTGTGGACTACGAAAAAGCCTTCGATACCATCGAGACCTGGGCTGTTCTGGAATCCATGCAGAGATGCCTAATTGACTGTCGCTATGTCCAGGTGGTGAAGTGTTTGTACGAAGCCGCAACCATGACCGTCCAAGTACAAGATCAGAGCACAAGACCAATCCAATTGCATCGCGGGGTAAGACAGGGAGATGTAATATCACCGAAACTCTTTACCAATGCATTGGAGGACGTCTTCAAGACGCTCGATTGGAACGGACGCGGCATTAATATAAATGGCCAACACATTACACATCTGCGATTTGCCGACGACATTGTCATCATGGCGGAGACTCTGCAGGATTTGGAAGAGATGCTAAACAGCCTGAGCGATTCTTCAAGACAAGTAGGTCTCGGGATGAACATTGAAAAGACCAAAATTATGGCAAACCGTCATGTATCCCCGAGACCAGTGGTCGTAAATGGCTCTCCACTTGAAGTTGTGCAGGAATATATCTACCTGGGCCAAACTATACAACTTGGCCGGCACAACTTTGAGAAGGAGGCTAAAAGAAGAATACGTTTGGGCTGGGCGGCATTCCCGAATGCCGCCCAGCCCAAAAATATGACGTAACCTCCCGAGGTTACGTCATATTTTTGAATCGTCGATCCCACAGTCGCTTAAGACCAGGGTCTTCAATCAGTGCGTCCTGCCTGTAATGACTTACGGTGCCGAAACGTGGACACTTACCGTAGGACTGGTCCACCAATTTAGGGTCGCTCAGCGAGCAATGGAACGCGCGATGCTTGGGGTTTCTCTGGCAGATATAATCCGAAATGAGGACATTCGCCAGAGAACTAAAGTCACCGACATCGCGCTTAGAATTAGCTCGCTGAAGTGGAAGTGGGCTGGTCATGTCTCCAGGCGCATTGATGGCCGATGGAGCCGACACGTGTTGGAGTGGAGACCACGCTTAGGCAAACGTAGTGTAGGACGCCCTGTGACAAGATGGGCCGACGATTTAAAAAAGGTGGCAGGTTCGGGATGGATGCGGACTGCCCAAGATCGGGATGGTTGGCGTTCTATGGGGGAGGCTTTCGTCCAGCAGTGGACGGCAAAAGGCTGAAAAAAAAAAAAAAAAAAAAAGTCTTAATTACTTTATTGTATTATAATAAATGAATTATATATATTTTAATAACAAACCTAACAAACAAATATACAACAAACCCTGTAGCACAATAATTGTATTTGTAATTTATCCCGTGCTCAGCGATGAAGGAAGCTTAAATATCCACCAAACCACATTGGAGCGGTGTGGAAAAAGCTCCAAGCATCCTCCCCAAAAGGATAGGAGGCGTTAACTTAAAAGTCTTAGAAGATATTTACTTCCACTTTTCTAATAAGACAGTTCGGTAATTGCTAATTGAAAAATATAAAGTGCTTAAAATATGGTATAGATTAATGTTACAATCATTTATAAAAGACACATTAATGATCTGGACCGACTCGTTTCAGTTGAATGATAAACTAAAATCGTTTTTCAAGACCGAAATCGATTTAAACCGCTATCACCGTAATCAGATTCCCATTGCAACTTCCATTACGAACTTCGTGCACCCGTTAAAAACCTTTTTAAAATATATTACTTCTATATGAGTACAGTAATGATAATATATTTTATTTAATTAACGAAATAAGATCACTTTATTTAATATTTCAATTACACTAGTTGCCAAAATAAAAGAAACTTTAAAGTAGCAACCAACTATATTTATTATAATAAAATTAGTTAATTTAAAAAAAAAAACTAATTAACGTTATTATGTAATATATGAAAATATATTATTGAGTACACCATATTAAACTACAAATAGTTCCGTATAATTGCATATATTAACGATAAACGGAATATAAATAACGATGAAATGGAAAAATCAAAATGGTCTCCAACTCTCGATGCTTTCAAAATAAAATCTTCTTTTCATGCACCAGTAACTTCGTGGAAAGATTTCCATTCATTCCCTTCACATGTGTTTACCGTAAATACAGCAAAAATTTGCTGGCTCGCTTTTAACGATTTTGTTTGATGTCATTTCAGAAAAATTCATTCAAATAATATCGTTCAGTAATTTATTTATGTAATAGGTGCATTATTTTAAATACTTTTTTGTATTAGTTAGAAAACATATTTAGTTAATGTGGGTACAGGATTCTGAGATATGTTAAAAATATTTCAGAGTCAACGAGATTGTATGTAAGATTTGATTCAGGCACTCAGGTAGGTATATAATTATGACCTTTTGCCATATAAAGAATCAAATAACTATTACAGCCAAATAGAAATATTTTTTTTTAAATAAGAATTTCCGTCCTGGTATAAAGAATACTATGTACCTGTAAATAAATTAATATTTATGCGACCGAAATGGCTGTTATTATGGCTTGTTAATGCTGTTACTTCAAATTAAATCAGTATTTCGCTTAAAATATCTGACCTAAAGTTTTTTATCGAGTTATTTTTAAACGATTTTATAAAATAAGATACCACGAGAATATTTAAATCTATTTTTTAGAAGCAGCAACCCCTTCATATCATGCTTCATTGCAGTCGGTAGCTGTGGAGCTTAGACGAATCAGTTTTATGTCTCGTACTTTAAATGTACATTGTCTTAGCTTCTTACTGTATCACTCTAACATTTAAATTTAGAATTTATTTATGCTGTATATTACAGATTTCATTTGAAATTCGACGACGGTTGAATGAAAAACGACAGATTTATTCGCTCTAACCCTACCATAGGTTAGGCGGGCGTTTGACCGATTCGGCGGAAATTATGCGCAGCTTGCCTGAATCGCCGTTCCGGTTTGAATCCGCACTGTCTGCCTTTTCCACCTGCTCGAGAGACTTTACCCGATATGACACGATATGTTAAAGTTAAATTTAAGGAAATAGAATACATAAAATAATCCATTGCCTTAAATGCAACGGTAAATAAATCCTTTATTTTTTAGTTTTTGAAACATAAGACAACACACAAGGTTTTGCTCTACGGTAGGTAAAACAATACAATTTTCAAAACGTGAAATACGACAAAAATGGAATAAAAAACCCTCTATTTTATATTTCAATTTTTATTTTGCTTTAGTAAATTCTTAAAGTTATGACCACAAAAACGCAAAAAGCGTATATTTTGCGTGATGGTACTCTCCCTATTATGTATATAATATTTTTTAATAATCTGCACAATCATATTGCTCACGCCACGCCGTCGAAATTTCTTAATGTTTTTTACAATGTATATTTACTTTTGTTCTGGTAATGAATCACGATAATATTAAGTAATTTTATTCTTATTGTAGCAGATTGTAGCCGAAGTGGTAATTATTATTTAAGTTATAATTTATTATAGTTTATTAATGTTTCTATTATCTAAAGGTGGTGATTTATAACAAAATAAGTAGGTACATAATTTTTATAAATAAGAAATTATCATTTCTTATTTATAATTTAAAAATTTCTTATTTAGTTATCTCTATAATATATTTATTGATTTATATATATATATATATATATATAGTTTTTCCACAATGCAATTGTATATTTCGTTGTTTATTTATTATTATATATTTTTTTAACTTTTCCATTCAACACAATATTCTGAATACTCAACGATAATTTTGATCTTTATTACAAACACCTCTCTCTATAAGCGGTTAAGTAATATTTTAGTTTTATGAGCATACGTATAATTTATGAAAGAAAAATGACCTAGCGGATTGAACACGTAGCTCTTAGCCGAAGATTACAGTTTAATTCTGGGCAAGCACCACAGAGTTTCTACGTGTCTCATTTGTGTCATTGATTCATTTTATGTTTGTCGGTGAACTAAAACAACCTGAGGAAACCAATATTCTACAATTCGAGTAGTTTTAATTCAAGCTTTTTAAAAATGATTATTCAAAGTTAAGTAAAGTGTTAATGACATAATTAAGATTATAATGCAATTAAGGTAATGTCAAAAGTCAAATTACATAGAATAAATCAACAAAATTACACGAGTGAATCGAGTAATAGTAGAAAAATTAATATACAATGTATGATGTCCATAAAGAAATTAGGTTAGGACCTTTTTTATTTGAGGGTAAGATAAAAAAAAACTTAAAAACCGGAAAGGTAACATGCTATCTACCTACTGGTATATTTGACCTACGACGACGTTTGCTTCTGTTCTAGCAAATAATAGGATCCAGCTAGCAATTACAGACACGAGAGACAACCATTTAGTTTTCAAGGCTGATAGCACTAGAGCAATGCCAGAACTGCATATATCTAGCTCTATGTACTATTAACATAGGTTGTAGTTAGATCCATTCGATTAAAACATTTAGTAACCACCTTTTGTTATTGATATATATTATAGAGATAATTAAATAAGAAATTTTTAAATATATATATATATATATATATATATATATCGAAGGTAAAATGAAACACGTGCTTACACTCCAATGAAAATAATATAATTATATACAAACAAAACAAAAACATATGTATATACATGTATATACATGTAAAAACATATATTACAGTCACTAGTATAATTTAATATTCCTCAGAAACTTAATAAATAAGTAAGTAGGTACGTATGAATGTAATTATAGTAAATAGGACATTTAACACAATTAGTAAGCTTACAAAATAGGTTTATAAAGTATGCGTTTACCTAATTTCATATATTTGAATATGTTAATATACACTTCCATTGTATTTAGTGTATAAAAGGGAAACGATCAAATGAAAATTTTATATTCTGTTCTAAGAAGAGCTACAAACCAGTCAAGTTAATTTAATGTTGTAAAAAGGAATACGGTTATTAAAAACAACTAAAAAATTACAACATTAAACGTAAGCATTTCATTTTTTATTAAATCGCAATGTTTGTTAAACTAATTTTTATATGTTATTAATAAAATAGTACTCTAGTAAGAGTTATATTTTATAATATTTCATTTGAGGTATTAATTTTTCTTTTTGCTTATCAGAAAATGCCTCCCCATGTGGATCCAACGCCGAGTGGGGTTGTTTTTGAAACAGATACTCAGACTCCGGACTTAGGTCTTGATAAAGATGTATCCGTGCTAAAGAAAGCTACGCCTAGGAAATACGAATACGTATGGTTTAACATCTTCTGGTTCATATTTTTGCACATCGGTTCTATATATGGAATTTACTTAGGATTGACTTCAGCGAAATGGCAGACAAATGTTTTTGGTACGTAAATCTCGTTGTCGTTAAATATTTTCTTCTTAATATTATAAATTGTTATAACTTTATGGATAACATGATATTTATTTTGTTGACAACGTTTATTTTGTTATGCTATTCATTCCCAATTGATTTACTAATATTACTACTAAGCCTCGATAGCGCAACCACTTTGATAACCTCTTTATAGAATATATAAGTAATAAATGTACTGCTTCAAAAAAATAACCTTTACTTAGTTTTATTAATTATTTTATAATTACAGCATTTGTGGTCCACCTTATGTGTGCTACGGGAATTGGTGCTGGATCGCACAGACTCTGGACACATAGAAGCTTTAAAGCACGAACCCCACTTCGTATCCTTCTTATGATTTGGCAAACAATGGGTTTTCAAGTATGTTTCATAATAGTATTTATTGGTATAGTTGAAATATAATGATATCATAATTGTGTATATTATACATCGCAGGACAGCATATTCGAATGGGCTCGAGATCACCGCACTCACCACAAATACGCAGACACTGATGCCGATCCCCACAACGCTGAACGTGGCTTGTTCTACTCACACATGGGGTGGCTTTGTGTGAAGAAATTGCCCGAAGTTGTTGAAGGCGGGCGTCGTCTTGATCTCAGCGATCTATACGCCGATCCTGTGGTTATGTTCCAAAGAAAGTAAGAAACACTAATATTCACTTATCTAAAATATCTACGCTAAGATTCTTATTCATTTACCATTTTAACTGGATATATATGGCACGATACTGTACATTAAATAATAAATATTTTTTTAATACACAGTCCTCACGTCAATTTTATTAGCAATAAAAACTAGAAATACATAAAAAACTCGTTACTATTGTAACATTGTCTTCAGGCATTACTTGAAGATGATGCCGATCCTGTGCTTCGTGCTGCCGACTGTCATTCCCGTTTACTTTTGGAACGAGACTTGGGTCAATGCTTTCTTTATACCCACAATCCTTCGATACACGTGTGGTATTAATGTAGTATGGAGTGTAAACAGTTTCGCTCACAAGTTTGGATACCGACCTTATGACAAGTAAGATTTAGCTGTAGCTATGCTTAGTTATCAATCATTGCCAAATATCGCAATGGAGTTTTTTTCGAAAGTTTAAATCTAAAACCAGTTTAGTCTTATATGTTGAGTGAAAAAAATCGATAAGTATTAGAATATTCATTTGTTAAAAATATAAAATAACATCGTTAGGACAACTTAACTAGTAAACTAAACGATCAGCGTTGTTAGACTTTTCTCTCATAACAATGTGTAGGTAGATACCTACTTTGTTTATCTAATATTAATTTTTGTTAAGTCTAGTAGGTCTTACGTTACAACATACTATCAAAGTCAGAAATTCAATTCAAAGACAAAATATTGAAGCAAATTCTATTATTAGAACTAAGTAATTAAAAAATATTATTAGTAATCGTTTTGTGTTTGCATTACCACATATATTCATAATTTATATAAAAGCAAATTGAAACACCTACTGAAACTCTTAATCCAATACATTAAATAATTTACATATTTTAGACCCGAGTCATAATCAGTTACTATTTTGTGTCCTATTTATGTACCTACACAAAATGTTTATAGGTCACTGAATCCCCGGGAAAACCTCGCTGTATGGATGATTTGCGTGGAGGGTTTCCATAACTACCATCACACATTCCCATGGGATTACCGCGCGACTGAACACCCTATTCTAAACATGCTTACACCAACTATTATGTTTATTGAGGCCATGGCTAAGGTAACTAAAGAATTTAATATATATTAGTTTTTTAATACCAAAAATGTTCCGAAACTACATAATAGAATATGAATCTTAAACAAATAGATATTTTTGTAATTATACATTTTATAAAAACTTCTTTACTTAATTCATATTTATTACTAAAAGGTAAAATACATTATTTTCAGATCGGACAAGCTTATGATTTGAAGGCAGTTACACCTGAAATTATAAAACAGAGAGCTCAACGTACGGGAGACGGAACACATCACCTTTGGGGCTGGGACGATCCTGAATTTACAGAAAAACTAAAATCACGTTATAGCGTTGTTTTTAATGCAGAGAGGAAAACTGCTTAGTCTTTTAATAAAATCAATATTAATTATGATATATGAACTTTAATCTCAACGCCTTTATTTATAAATGGAATAAGTTCTTTATTTATTATTAAAGTAAAATAATCAGAAATAAAATATTTTATTTCCTATTACTTTGGCTGATGAAGGTCTCCTTTAAAATGATTGTTTTTTATGTCGCAGCTGGTACTGTAGTAAACGATAAGCGAAAATCAATACGAACCTTTTCCATTAGCAGAGTATAATTAATGCAATGCAATCACGTCCGTACTTATTGAAAGTACATCATATATACTCATATTATATTTTTATAATACATTCCAATAGATACAAATCTATTGGAATGTATTATAACATAAAAGACACCGACAACTTAAATTGATTGTAAAATTATTATATATACTACGAAAATAGGAAGAAGAAAGAAATTTATCAACACATTAGGAAACAATTACAACGTGAATTATATCAATTGAATTCAAACAACGCTTAATAATATAGTAATGCTGAATAGATTAGTGAAAGTAAGAAAAAGATGAGTTATTTTTACAAGGCCAAACATAATTTAAAATCCTATAGCATTACTATAGGATAAGATACCAATTGGGACGTTCATCTTCGTATGTATATTGAAGAGAACCAGTAATTTGAAAACACCAATCTTAGTCTCTAGCCCATTGGTATAACGAACTATTTTTATTGATATATTAAGCTGAAAACTGAAACTTTTCGAACGCGTAATCGATTCAAGGCTCCGGCAAGAATTTACTGTCTCGAAATGTCAATATGGGTTTCGCCCAGGCTGTGGAACCATAGACCCCATCTTCGCCCTAAGAATACTGGCCGAGGCCCACAGAGAAAAGAAGAAGCCGCTGTACATGGCATTTCTAGACCTGCAGACGGCATTTGACTGCGTCCCACGCCAAATTATCTAGTGGGCTTTGAAGATAAAGAACGTGCCACAAATTTATATTGACATTATCCGAGACATGTACCATGATTCGGAATCTATAGTAAGGACCGCCGTTGGCGACACACACCCTTTCCCGATCACAGTTGGTGTCCACCAAGGCTCGGCCCTGAGTCCTTTTCTGTTCAATGTAGTGCTTGACGTTGTCACAGCGAAAGCCCATGAGCCATCTCCCTGGCTCATGATGTATGCTAATGATATTGCACTGGTAGATGAGGACAAGCAGATATTAGAGCAAAAGGTGAACCAGTGGAAGAGTGTGCTAGAGAGGGGCGTTCTGGTGCTAAATGTTGCGAAGACCGAGTATATGGCCTGTGGTAGTACGGACCCCGAACCCATAAATATAGGCAGAGAATCCGTTATCAAGACGGAAAAGTTTAAATACCTCGGTTCCGTACTGCACGTGTCTGGTACAATCGACCACGACGTCAGAGCTCGAATAAACGCAGCCTGGGCCAAATGGCGGGAAGTCACCGGGGTAATCTGTGATCGCAGGATACCGGTGAAAATTAAAGGCCCTTGTGTACAAGTGCATCATCCGACCAGTCTTATTGTACGGCGGCGAGACGTGGCCAGCGCTCGCGAGACACATTCAGCAACTTCACGTTGCGGAAATGAAGATGTTGCGGTGGATGTGTAGCGTTACGCGACTAGATCGCATTCGTAACGAGCACATCCGTGGTAGCCTTGGCGTTTGCGATGTAGCGGATAAGTTGCAGGAAAGCCGTCTGCGTTTGTTTGGTCACATTAGCCGCAGACCACCAGACTATGTCGGGAACCGATGCCTGGACTTTGTTGTCGAAGGCCCTAGATTCCGCGGAGAAAAAGCGCTGGCTCGATGTTGTGAGGGACGATATGAGAGAGCACGATCTCACTAAGGAGGACGCTTTAGATCGGGCAAAGTGGAGGCGTAGATGCAGGAAAGCGGACCCTAGCGTTACTGGGCTAAGAAAACGCTAGGCACAAGAAGAAGAAGAAGAAGATTAAGCTGAAAGTTAAATCATATTCCAAAGTTTGAAAATGTTTTTTATAAAACGAAAAGATGCTATAATAGTTTTTTTCCCTAAGAACAAAATGTTCTTGATAAACAAATTACTTTTTACGTTTTTATCTGTGTCTCTATTTTTATTTATGTTCCTACTTATGTAAAAAAACTTTGCAATATATATGTATATCGGTCCATAACCAATTTATTATAACGGGGAAGAGGGCGACCGCCCGCAACCTGGTGGTCAAACATACAAAAAGAGGCCCAGAAAGAGAATCTGAGTACACAGACAACCCAGAACAGAGCTCTCTGGCGCAGATGTACAAGGAGACCCGACCCCAGCTGAACTGGGAAGAGGGTTTGAACAAAGAAGAAGAAGGTCAATAACCAATTTATGATGTTCTACAATAGCTTATTCGTTAACGGTCTAGTATTACCACGACCACGACGAATTATAATATTTGGAAAAAAGGAAACCTTGATGTTTTTTTGTTGTCTGAAAATATTATAAAAGGAAAAGATTTTATTCGTCGCAGTATGTTAATAAAATGTATTGGTGTTTAATGTGTCTAAAAGAAAATTCTATTTACTTCTCTGCATTACAGCTACGGTGAATGTTTAAATGTTGTTACTAACTCTAGATCATTTTGCGATAAATATTGTTGAATTTTTAAATGTCTTAAAACCGAAAACATCGTTATACTGTAATCTCAAAAATGTTTTTACTTTGAATTTGACATCATCTGTTAGATAACATTTAATTGGAAGCCATCATTTCATTACTTTTACATATATTATTCTTTTATTTCTTATACATTAACTAAATTACAACTTGCTTTAGATCTAAGTCTATTTTAAGGTTAGAAGAACGTAAAATAGATCACTCGTCTCAATATTTAAATTAAAATTGTCATCTTGTTGGCCATTTGGAAAATTAGTACACTGTGGAACTGGCTGATATACAGTAGGCTGTATAATGCAATAATTTTGCCTACATCAAGAAGAAAAAAATAAATAAACAAAGAATATCTCTGTCAGTGTCACCCTGTCGCCAGAAGTCATTTTTATTTTTTGTTGTTTTGCTGTCAATATCAACACGTAAACACATAAATTTATAATATTTGTGTATTAAATAATAAACCTAATTTAGTTTTACTGTATTTTCATTAAATAATATTGTGTACATTTTTTATAAGAATAAAATTAAACTATATTTGTACGAAAATGCTCTCATCCTTAATTAAAGAACATCAAACTAAACAAGCAGCTAAACGAGTAGTACAAGGTAATTTTTATTTAATATTTTTATAAGAGCCTATTTTAATATATCTCATGGTAATTACATGTGACCATTTCAGAACAAAAACGAAAAGAATGCATTGCAGCTGCCAATGATTTGACTCAAGCACTAGTTGATCACTTAAATGTGGGGTAAGTGTAATTTATTTCTATATAAACTCACAAAAAAATACATATATACTAATCTTTAACATTTAGGCAAAATAAATATTACATCCTTTAAAACCAAATTGAAAGTTTTGCATTTTCATTAGTAATTCAAGTTGTGGTCTAAACTGAAGCTTTTGTTTTGTTACAGAGTAGCTCAAGCCTATTTAAACCAAAAGAAACTAGATGCTGAAGCAAAATTGTTACATCAAGGAGCTATTAACTTTGCAAAACAAACACAACAATGGTTGGCTTTGGTTGAGAATTTTAGTAGTGCTTTAAAGGAAATAGGTGATGTGGAAAATTGGGCTCGAAGTATTGAAAGTGACATGAAAATAATCACAGATACATTGGAGAGAGCTTATGAAACAACCCAAGAGAAACCCAGCTCTAGTCAATAATTATTATAGCAAATTTAGATATAAATATTAATTGTCAGTACATATATTGATTAATTAAATTATAGTTTAAGATTATTTTATTCTATTTCTAAAATGAACAGAAACAATCTTCTTAAAATTTATTAATATTCACAGATGTAAGTCATAGGATAGGAGAACAAATATTTGATGAGTTAATCAATTCATAGTCATAATCAAAAATGTATCTACATAATTTAGTATCCTGGTATGGTAGATAATTTGCTTTAAATATATTAATTAAATAAAATTGTACCATAAAGTGCCTGCCTATCACCTAGTACCAAAATATTTAAACATATTATGTCCAATATATTTTTCCAATTTGTCTGCAAACTTATGTTAACACATCTGAACTAAACTTATGTTAGCAATCTGTGTCCCATAACAAAGCCTAAAATTTATTATTGCAAATTAAATATTAATAAGTATGGTCTGAGTTAGAATTTAAAAGTATAGATTTATCTATAAAAAATTCCCCTCAAAATGTATTAAATATGCTGCTGGAGCTAAGAGTGAAATTTGAAGGTGTGTCCTAAGAGAATAAAGGTAGAAAAATAAGAGTAATAGAAATATTAACATAGTTATTAATAAGGATTCATATTATATTTTTTTCGTTATCAGGGGCTGTAAGACGTAAAACCTTCGCCTTTTCCAAAACTAAAAAAAGTCCTTATCACTTTGACAAGTGACAACTACCTATTAATATTTAATCTTCATACATATCTATTTATTAAAGTAAACGATTGTAATTTGTATTGTAAGAATTTGTCAGTCAGATTTTATTTTATAAACGTCCAGTCGTTTTTCAATCTATTGTAGAATATTTCTTAAGTTTATATTAGTGTTCATTGAGATAATTTTTTTTAGTTAATAAAACTTGGTATTGCGACTTTACTGTTGCTGACCAATAAAATAAATTTTTTTAAAAGAAAATGTCTTCTGAAACTCCTAGGGTCTTATCAATCCAAAGTCATGTTGTCCATGGATATGTTGGTAATAAAAGTGCCGTTTTTCCTCTTCAAGTAAGTCATTACTATATTTTTGATCTTTCATTGCTTTAAATGGTAAATAAAAAAAAATAAGATTTCCTACGAAGTATTTACACACCCTTGGCTTCTAATAACCTAACTACAAGGTAGAAACCCAGTAAAAACTATTTTCGAATATTTATTTATAAAAAGTGTAATTTGGGTCAAAGTAATTTTTTTTTATAGAATCGGAAGGCGGACGAGCATATGGGCCACCTGATGGTAAGTGGTCACCAAACGCCCTTAGACATTGGCATTGTAAGAAATGTTAATCATCGTTTACATCACCAATGCGCCACCAACCTTGGGAACTAAGATGTTATGTCCCTTGTGCCTGTCATTACACTGGCTCACTCACCCTTCAAACCGGAACAACAATAGCAAGCACTGCTGTTTTGCGGTAGAACATCTGATGAGTGGGTGGTACCTACCCAGATGAGCTTGACAAAGCTCTACCACCAGTAATATAACTACACTAATTAACTCTACAATAAGATTAACACAAACTATTCCATTAAAACAGTTTATTAAGATATAAAATATACACATTTACAATTTTTTTTACCTACAAATCACTAAGTAATTAATTAAAATGATTAATTTTAAATATAATATTGATATATTGAATACTAAATAATTATTGATAAGTTTTGTCTATTAAACAATTGCTTCCTAACTAAAAATTTTCATATTGCAGATTTTAGGTTTTGAAGTTGATGCTATAAATTCTGTTCAATTTTCAACACATGGGGGATATATACATAAACATAAAGGCACAATATTGAAAAATGAAGAGATGGCAGCACTCATTGAAGGCTTGATGTTAAATAAAGTTGATTATTTTACACATTTTCTAACTGGATACTCAATGTCCCCTGATTCTTTGAAACAAATTGCCCAAATCATTAAAATGTTACGACAGAAAAATCCAAACTTGATTTACGGTGAGTAGATTTTTTTTTCTAAATTATTATTCATGTACCATTTCCTATAAAAGTAAAACTGAAAGCAACTATACTGATAAAATACATAAAGTAAAAGAAGTAACAGCCTGTAAATGTCCCACTGCTGGGCTAAGGCATCCTCTCCCTATTTGAGGAGAAGGTTTGGAGCTTATTCCACCACGCTGCTCCAATGCGGGTTGGTGGAATACACATGTGGCAGAATTTCGATGAAATTAGACATATGCAGGTTTCCTCACGATGTTTTCCTTCACCGAAAAGCACGAGATGAATTATAAACAGAAATTAAGCACATGAAAATTCAGAGGTGCTTGCCCGGGTTTGAACCCACGTTCATCGGTTAAGATTCACACGTTCTTACCACTGGGCCATCTCGACTTCATAATATATAAATACATATTATAAGCTAAATTATATTTACCATAAAATATATATGTAACATAGTCACTGGTGGTAGAGCTTTGTGCAAGCTCGTCTGGGTAGGTACCACCCACTCATCAGATATTCTACTGCAAAGCAGCAGTACTTGTTACTGTTGTGTTCTGGTTTGAAGGGTGAGTGAGCCAGTGTAATTACAGGCACAAGAGACATAAAATCTTAGTTCCCAAGGTTGGTGGCGCATTGGCTATGTAAGCGATGGTTGACATTTCTTACAATGTCAATGTCTAAGGGTGTTTGGTGACCACTTACCATCGGGTGGCCCATATGCTCGTCCGCCTTCCTATTCTATAAAAAAAAAAGAAAATAGTTGTAGACTTTCTATCTTCTATGTAAACTGCTGTTCTGTTAGATCTGTGCTGTTAGATGGTGATATTTTGTACCTCTTCTAAAGTTAGACAAAACATAATGTAGTTCTATGTGCGTGGAACTAAAGGGTAGGCATTTGAAAATTGAATCTTGAATTTGGGGTTGATAAGCATTGTTTTTATTGGGGTTGGTTGCCCCCTTTCAAATTAAACCCCCTCCCCTCACCCTGCAGAAACGTTATAGTGTTTTTTTATTATTTAATTATTTTGTTTTATAACTTTTTATACTAATGCAATCTTGAACTAAATTATGATAATTATAAAACAATTATGTCTCTATAATGTTCATCCACAAATCTCCATGGCAGCAACACAATATAATTTTAGGATTAGTAATATGAATGTAAAATATTGTCTTCCATTTCTTTTTCTTTTTTTTAAATACTGATTAATGAAATGATGAAGAGTCAATTTCTTATTTCATTATCAAAACTTTCAGGGGCACAAGACACAATAGCTAAGTAATTGTTATGAATTATGTTGGTTTTTCGTTATTATTTTATGTTGCAGATAATATGCTAACATACAAAGTGTCATAAAGATAAAACCTAATAGTAAAATCTATTTCTCATACATTATTATTTGAAAAAAAAATTGTTTAAACAAATCCTTCATGTTACATTAGTATGAAGAATATGTCTATATATATATATATATATATATATATATATATATATAATTAAATCGAATACATATTTGATGTATAGCTCTATTTGACAAAAAAAAATCTATAAAAATAATCATACTTCATACTCATATTATAAATGAAATACTTGTTTTCTTGATTAAATCTGAATGAATCCAAAAAGTAATAATCTGATTGACATGGTACTTTAATAACATGATTGTTTATAGCCCCACGATAAATAATAATAATATCCTGGGACATTTTTCACACACGGCCATCTGATCCCAAATTAAGCTTGTACAAAGCTTGTGCTATGGAAACCAGACAACTGATATACTACATATACTACTTTTCTTTTGTAAATACATACTTATATAGAAAATAAAAGCTCTATTGTATAAAACTTACATCATTATGGTTACTATGCTGAGCTATAGTTGAGTTTATGTAAGTAAATTGAAAGAAAATGTAATTATTGCTATTGTATAAGAAATGTGTTGAGATAAAATTAATTTGCTTTTGTATTAGACGATAACCTTATCAAAATACAATAACAGAATGAGATAACAGATTGTTATGTATGGTAAATAACATCAAGGTCCTTGCAATTGTTAATTTATATTATATCATTATTTTACTAATAATTTATAGATTATATAATTTATCCTTATGTATTGAATATAAATATATTCATGAGAATATGATATGAATTGATAATAATTATATTTTACTATTTGGAAATGAGTTGACAAATTTTTTACAATTTTTTAACAGTAGTTCTTTACAATAGATAGTATAGTAGTACAGATTTTTGAATGTATTAATTTGTTATTATTAAACATTTTTATTTTCTTGGTGTTTACATTGTTTTGATGACACAGTTACCCTTTCTCTATTCACCGTAAACATAAAATATATATATAAGTATAATTAATCACTCAAGTAAAGTTAACAAGCTCATTATTTTCAGTATGTGATCCGGTAATGGGAGACAATGGGAAAATGTATGTGCCAGAAGCCATTCTACCAGTTTACCGGGACATTGTAATACCTTTAGCCGATATAATAACCCCTAATCAGTTTGAAGCAGAGCTGCTAACTGGTTTGGAAATGAAAGATCTTGATGGAGCCCTTAAAGTCATAGACGCACTACATAGTAAAGGAGCTAAAACTGTCGTTCTCTCTAGTACGATATTGGGGGACGAGAACAATATGATTGGGGTTGCCAGTAATAAAGGTAAATTTAAAAATTGATGATAGTTAATGCTTTTGCACGCGATTTTTTGATTTTTGTTACACAATAAAAAAGAAATACTTTTAATGAATGACTTAAATTAAGTTTTGTCTAACTTAAAGGTTACCACGACATGTGCAAATCAGAAAGAAATTTAAATAAAGCACTTTGTGTGTTAAGGAATATCACAGCACAGTAACAGCCTGTGAATATCCTACTGCTGGGCTAAGGCCAATTCTCCTTTTTTAAGGACCTTCTTCGTCGGTCCAATGCGAGTTGGTGGAATGCACATGTGGTGGAATTTCAGTGAAATTTGACACATGCAGGTTTCCTCACGATGTCTCTCTTCGCCGTCAAGCACGAGATGAATTATAAACACAAAATAAACACATGAAAATTCAATGGTGCTTGCCAGGGTTTGCACCCACGATCAACGGCTTCATCGGTAAATTCACGCGTTCTAAACAAACTAAAAACAAATTGAGATATTAAAAAAGCAATAGTAGAAAATTAGCAAAAATATATAATAAACAAAACAAATATATAATAAACAAAACAAATATATAATATAATAAACAAAAAAATGAGACCGTGGAACAAGATTAGTTACCATAATATTATTTCTTAATTCTCGCATACTATTTGAATAAATATATCAATATTGTATGTGTAGATTAAAACAAGTTGAAAGTCCTGGCAAATACTTCTTAGTTTTTTTTTAATACAGTTTTTATAATTTATCTATTGCTTTATATTGGAGGGACCTACTATAATAAAATATATATATCCACCTTTTTTCAGTTTACCGATGTGGCAGAACAAACCCATCTTTTCACCAAGACCACTAAATTTCTAATGCATTGACATATAGTTTATGTATTCATTTAAAAAATAAATGTAATCTTATGATATTTATCATTACAATTGTGGTTGACTATGAGATAATATATACTTCTAAATGCTTGGGTTACGAAGTTGATTAAAGGTCACACATCTCGATATGTTCCTATTTAAAAGTAGGTCACATTTCCTTTGTAACAATAAGATTGCTTTTAGTAAAATTTGTTTACATCCGATGTTAACGTCCACAATGCTCAGTTATGCAATATATTGTTTAAAATAAAACAAAATAATAAACTAAAATATGTACGTCATGAATGATTTCATTAAATGAAGCTGTTCAGTTGTGATATTGTCATATATGTAGCTAATTTGTAACTCCAAGCAACATTGCTTTTACTTTTTGGTTTAATAATTATGGCTCAATGATAATCTTGTAGGTACCACCCACTCATCAGATATTACTGGTGGTAGAGCTTTGTGCAAGCTCGTCTGGGTAGGTACCATATATGAGTGGGTCATAAGATATTCTACCGCAAAACAGCAGTACTTGGTATTGTTTTGTTCCGGTTTGAAGGGTGAGTGAGCCAGTGTAATTACAGGCACAGGGGACATAACATCTTAGTTCCCAAGGTTGGTGGCGCATTGGTGATGTATGCGATGGTTAACATTTCTTACAATGCCAATGTCTATGGGCGTTGGTGACCACTTACCATCAGGTGGCCCATATGCTCGTCCGTCTTCCTATTTTATATGGAGTACTGCTCATCTCTGGGCGGGAGAGATGGCACTTTGCATCTTCTATCTCATCATTTATGCTCTGAGGAACTGATTAGATTAATCCCAGGCGATAAATCCCAATTTCACCACCGGGCATCGCGTCTAAATTCTAAATTCCATCCGTACCTTCTCGATGTCTGAAAATCCACTACTACAACGCTTTTTTAAGCATTTCCTGCCTTGCACAGCCACTCTGCGGAACCATATTTCCCGGCGACTTATTCGAACCATTATGACATAGAAACCTTCAAGAAAAAAGCCTACTCATTCCTTAATGATTGGTAACGCACCTGCAAGTGCTTCGGTGTTGCAGGTGTCCTTGGACAGTGGTAATCACTTTCCATCAGGTGAGCCTCCTGCTTTTTTTCCCCCCTTTTTTGCATAAAAAAGGTTTCTTCCAGTTTATTTCATTACAAGTAGGCTCCTCACATCGCTATGTGACCAATGCCGTAGTATGTTTGCATCGTTCACATTCGAGATAATTAATTTTATTTGCATTATCATCAAAAGCAAGTTTACGATAATATGCCGAGGCTCTGTATCTCAACTATCGCGCCCCGAATTGTGTATGTAAAATTAAAATATAGAAAATGTATATTATATTCTATATCGATATTATCTTCTATCGAAAGCGGAAAGCACTAGTACCTCTACATGAATAGTACGGACATATTGCCGATCACAGTTATGATCAAACTGCATTAACAAAAGATTAAAATAAACAATAATAAAAAGCTCACTAATATATTTCGCATGATTTGTGAAAGAATCCGGAATCATTAGATCGATTTCAGTAGATTATTTGTTAGTCTCCGTGAAAATACTGCTCTTATTTTAGCATAAAATAATATATTAATAATCGTTCTAATATTATTATAAGTGAAAGAACGAATTTGGGGCGTCAAATCACAAAGAGAGATAAAATAAATACGAAATTATCAACGCGCGAATCGCAAAAGAGTCGCCCGCAACAACGAATGGGCGAATTGACGTCACAGTCAAAACTCTGACGGAGCAGAAATTATACGAGAGCGCCCAAATTGATTTGCTTATAAAACAAAAAGTTTACATGATATAAACATAATTTTGCACACATGTTATTATAATCATTAAAAGATTATTTTAGTACAAAAAAAATAACATTTTTTTTAATTTACATCTTCCTAATTATGCGCACATAGGAAGTAATAAATAACATCCTACATGAACAATATAAAATCGGCGTATGCTCCAATAATGTGTATGTAAAACGATCGCTTTAACCTTTATCTTTATTTAGTTCTTTATATCACTTTCAGAGTCCTGTTACCAGATCGAAATACCAAAAATAAACGCAACATTTACCGGTACCGGGGATTTGTTTGCGGCCTTGTTCTTAGCGTGGTCTCATAAAACGAACAATAACTTGAAATTGACGCTGGAGAAGACAATAGCGACGCTCCAACACGTCGTCAAGGATACTTACGAGAAAGCAAGAGGTATTTATTATTACTATACATATTTTTAAAGTTAAAGTTTTGAAAGTTACTATAATGCTTGTGTTACTACACATGTATAATCTAAACCGATATCATAATTTTTGCTGATTATATTCTTGTTGTACTATGATTTAAAATAATAATAATTGATTAACATTGACCCCGGCCGGTGACCTGATTCAGTCTTGATCCAATTCGATTCATGACTTTTTTTATTAATCAGGTCGAAAACCATTGGGTTTTACCTTTGCCAAATTTAGATTGAACGCGTGCTCGGCGAAGAAGTAAGACATTGAGAGGAAACCTGCATCTGTTCGATGAAATACTTTTGCATGTACTGTATCCCTATCGAGCACTAGAACAGCGTGGTGGAAGCCTCAAAGCCTTCTTAGCAGGTGGCTTGAGGCCAGTAGTGGGACACCTCGTGTTGTTTGGTTCTATAATAGTTCAATATTGAACACAACAAATGTAACTATCTTACATATTGTATATAATGATGATATATACAATTATGATTTCATTACAGCATTGCAGCCAACTGGAAATATTTCACCAGCATTGTTGGAATTGAAATTAATCCAAAACAAAGCTACTATTGAGGATCCAAAGATTATTATAAACAGCAAAGAAATCATAGTTTAAGTAAAATATAATTTTATAAGAATATTGTTAATTTGTTTTATATTAAATTTTATTATTTTTTGATTTATTTTTAATGTATTAATCTAGTACAAACATTCTATGCTACTTTATGATGAATAAAACTTTATTCATATAACGAGTTAAGTAGGCGGACCAATAGCTTTATAATTGACAACTATTTAGAAAGAGACAAAGCAACTATTCGGTCAATAATAGATTTTGTATAACTTCATAAAGATACAAAGTATGTGAATTACTAGCGCAAACTCTTGAGTTTAGTGGACACTAGTGTCGAGGTTAAATTATGCAAAAAAAATATTATATAATTTTATAGCATTCTTTTATGTAACTTTTTTTTTTATATATTCGCCGGGAGGGCAAATGACTCTACTCCACCTGATGGTAAGTGGTAGTAGAGTCCAAACGCGACGACTGCCAGTACAGACGGAAAAAACGACAAAGAAAGGAGTTGCCAAATTTCTTTGTTCGCGATGGAATTGATGTCACAGTTAGGCGGTGACATCGAGAACCAGCTCGCGTGGACTTAAGAAGGAAGGGGGAAGCAGGAATTAGAGAGAATAATTCCTCAGAGCACTCGCCGTGATACAGTCGATAGAAAGCGCTCAGTGCTGCTATCTCGCGACGCAATTGTAAAGGTTCAAGGGTGTTTGTGACTTTACGTCGCCAATAATGCGTACTGCACGTCTCTGCAACCGGTCCAAGTCCTCCAGTAGGTACTTAGCGGAGCCATCCCAAAGGTGCGAGCAATATTCAACGCAAGACCGTACCTGTGTTTTGTATAACAGGCACAGTTGTTGCGGCGTGAAAAAACGCCGCACCTTGTTCAGAACTCCGAGTTTTCGTGAAGCTGTTTTTATAATAGCCTCGATGTAATCCCTTGGACTAAGGTCGCAGCGAATGTCCATCCCCAGCATGGCGATTTTGCTTTGTATCATCAGCGGTATGCCACAGAGGGAGGGATGAGGGTAAAATGGTGACTTTTTCGCTGTGAGAGCGCATACCTGTGTTTTCTTGGCATTAAACTCAACAAGATTATCAGAACCCCATTTGGCAATGAGCTCTAACGTCCTATCGAGTTCAATGACAAGATTCTCCCGCCTCTCCTCAGTTTTCGCCCGCCCAGCCACTGCGCGTCCGTGGTATCCACCATGCACTGTACTATCATTTGCATAGCAATGTATGTTCCCAAGGGAGAGCATAACATTGATATGCAAAAGAAAGAGTGTGGGAGATAGCACAGATCCCTGGGGGACCCCAGCATTCACTACATAGAATTGTGAAGCGCAACCATCTACTAAAACACGAAGGCTACGCTTGTGTAGGAAGCTGGCAATCCAGGTGCATAGCTGAGCAGGCAGACCATATGCCGGTAGCTTGGAGAGAAGACTTCTGTGCCAGACCCTGTCGAAAGCCTTGGAGATATCGAGGCTGACAGCCAACGATTCTCCATGCTTGTCGATAGCTTCACCCCAGAGGTGTGTTACGTACGCTAGAAGATCACCTGTGGACCGTTTTGGTCGAAACCCGTACTGACGATCATTAATTAGACAGTGATCTTCTATATAATGGATCAGTTGGTTGTTTAGAATCCGTTCCATCACCTACAAAGTACTGAGGTGATAGTTATTGGTCGATAATTTGCCGGGTCAGACCGATCCCCTTTTTTGGGAACCGCTTGCACATTAGCTCTTCTCCAAGCCTCCGGCACACATCCCGAAGAGAGAGAAAGTTGGAACAGGCGCGTTAACACAGGAGACAGCTCCGCTGCGCACTTCTTCAGCACTATGGCTGGTATTCCATCGGGACCGCTAGCTTTCCGTACATCAAGTGATTGCAGCTTCGCACGCACATCACGTTGCCTGATTTTGATGTCAGGCATCGTATGGCCACATGCAGGTATTGTAGGTGGCAGTGCACTACAATCATCGATGACGGAATTGTCGGCAAAGAGTTTAGCCAGGATGCGCTGTGCATCCGCTCTCATGTATGCCTTTTCAGGACTTTTCAGGACTTGGAATTTTTATTGTACTAATGAATATATCACATCCATTCAATGTTAATCATGTTAATAGTGAATATTAAAAAAAATGATTCTTTTAACGTATAAAATTAAAGCATAATCCAAAATTAATTCAACACAGATATTTTTTCATAATAAAAAAAATAACATTGTGTTTTAGTCTTAAGTTCTAAAAGGCCAACAATTGTCTTCCATACAGAATAAGTGTCTCTGTGATATGAGGAATAATAATTATTATTTTATTTACGAAATAATGTCTTTATATTTTAATTAAACACTTAACTTTTGTTATGTACTTATTAAATATTATAATAAATGTCTATATATATCAACTACCTTCGTTTTCTTCATTCATATACTTAATGAAATAAAACAATTAAATAAGTATTATATATTTATTCATAAGCACTTCTAGTTTTATAAACGATAACTGAATAAATCATCAAAACGATTAGGAGCAAATGGAAGACCCAAAAAATGGAATTATAATACCTTAAGACGGTATCAGTACTTTTAATAACGAAACATGGAGTAAGGTACAGTAGACAAAACATACGCATAATTGAAAATCCGATGTCCCATGGAAGCTTTAGCTAAAAACAATATATATATTACATGAAAATGCTTAATAATTATGTGGTTCAAAGAAAACTGAAAAAAATGCCTCGCCTAATTGTATTTTTATGATATTGATGTTTAGTACAAATTTATTTAATAAGTTACGTCAATTATGATGTAAGGTCACAAAGCTCATTTTTGTTTATTCCTTATTTAAAAATAAAGTAAATAATTATAAAAATCATTGAGTTAGAATAGAACATTAAGTTAGGTGCAAGATTTAAAAATAAATATTGAATGTTCTATGAATTATTATTAATTACGAATTTTTAAAATAGTCACTCTATTTTTACTCACTGCGCCAGATGTGTCGTATAAAACACTGTACTCGGCCTCAAGGTGAACGTAAACCCACAACGTAGACGCAATTATGAATTGAGGTAACGTTGGACCAGACCATAACGTCCAAACTAGAAGAGAAAATGCACTCCTGTAATTAACAACAATATATACATATATATTATATAAACTGTAATACTGGTGGTAGGGCTTTCTACTGGTGGTAGGGCTTTGTGCAAGCTCGTCTGGGTAGGTACCACCCACTCATCAGATATTCTACCGCAAAACAGCAATACTTGATATTGTTGTGTTCCGGTTTGAAGGGTGAGTGAGCCAGTGTAATTACAGGCACAAGGGACATAAAATCTTAGTTCCCAAGGTTGGTGGCGCATTGGATATGTAAGCGATGGTTGTCATTTCTTACAATGCCAATGTCTAAGAGCGTTGGTGACCACTTACCATCAGGTGGCCCATATGCTCGTCCGCCTTCCTATTCTATAAAAAAAAATAAAAAAAATAAAGGTTATGAATGTTTTCTTGCTCTAACTTACGGAAAAATACATGGCAATACAGCTTAATTATTGGTTTTTGGAATTAACAATTTAATTTAAGCCCGTCTTTGGTCCATACCAGGACGGGTTTACTTGAAGCACTACCACCATGTTTTAATAACTCGCAAATTGTATCATTACTTTTTCAACACATACCTCACTTCTTTGTTAGACTTGATGAAGGTTTTTTGTACATATGCCCAGAACCAATAGCGTGTCGGCATGTCCCAACTACGCATAGTATCCTTCATCTTTGGTCCTATCAGCAACCCTTCAATGTTAAAACATTTTAGCATTGAGAAATTGTATTCCTCTTCAAGCGCCACATCCGTAGAAGTTGTCCTGGGAAATGTAAAACGTGAATCATTAGAATTGTTAACAAAATTAATAAATAGTCACGATAAAATTTGTTCACCATGCCTGGCCCGGAAAATATCGCTACTAGAGATATTACAAATATTTTTCATGAACGGGAAATCTAATCTGTAATTTCACAACGTTCACACAGTTTCCAGTGACCATAACACTCAAAGTCGTACCCATATTATGCAAGTGTAACTTTAAGATTCTTAACATTTCAGACCTTCATACAATATACAAAATCAAAACTTACGCCAATGTAACAAAACTTAAATGAGTTGATGGTCCAAATCCTGGAATTGGTTGACATTTAGCCGGGTACACTCCAAACCCAGCTTCAGTAAAGACACTAGTGCACAACATCATGACCGTCTGCCAGTGGAGGAAATACATCGTCAATTGCGGTATATTGTACAAATAACGAAAATCAGCTCCATATATATTGTAGAATACGTCTTCATAATATAGCTGAAAAGTCGGTGTTATACCGAATAGGTTCTCAGATAACTATTTTTAATGTTATATAATTTTGTGAATTTAAGGTATTTTGTATACTTCTATTTAGTACCTCTGGAGAATATTTTGAGCGCAATAGCAAATATCCAAGTCCACATACAATAGCCTTTTTTAACTTTTGTTCCGTAATAATCCTGCAATCTCCTAAAACTCCGAAAGGGGCATTGAAATGATCATCGAAAATTTTCCATCTATAATAAGGACCTTAAAAATTTAAATAATATATTTTCTTAACTCTTAATCGATCAGTACCAAGTGCTAGCTTTTCAAAATATGTCTTCTATTTACCTCTATGAAGTCCAATAAAATAATAAGAATACGCAATAATATCAGCTGCACTGGGTTCCGGTGGAATGCTGTCAACATCTCTAATATTAATTTTCGACACGCTAATTCCCTTGGCATCTGTCCTTATCTGAACTGCATTCATTTCGAAAGCTAATCCAACTAATTTCAAAGCTAATGTTTGATTCAGCCATATTATGTAAATGTTCGTTACATTTAAATGAAGGTATAACAAGTATATCCATGTGAATGCTAAACTAATTTGGTGTAAATATCTAGAATAGTGAAAAACGCTTTTTGAATAATTTAAAACATTAAATAACTTAAGTTTTGTTTTATAATTTTAGGCCGATACATTTTGATTTATTTTTCATGACTCAAAATTAATATACATTATGTAAAGCTGCAAATCTTTGTACATATTTTTATATAACTTTATATGTTTGTTTAAGTTGTTTCTTTGAATTCCTAATAAAAATTAAATAAAAAATATTTACACTTACCGCCTGTCACAGCATTTGATAATGATAATATTCCCCCAAACCATAAGTGCGGAGTGGTACACCTGATGACCACTAATCAAGCAGACTAATAACAGGCCTAACCCTGTCCCGTAATTGCGTTTCATATCTATATCGGTTATTTTCTTATAATAACTACCAAGTGATACGCACACTAACAAGGAAAAATAATATATAAATTCAGACATTATTTAATTTTTCTTGAAATTATTTCCCATTTGTTTTTGATTTTTTGAATTATACTATATGTTATAATTATCACAATAATTTCTTTAAAAAAATATATGTAGTATGTATTAGAACATTGTTAAAACATTTTATACACCACAGATTCCTTTTATTTTGAAAATTAATTTCACTGTGGCCAATCCACTAATTTAGTGACAACTGTCAAGTACATAGACAAGATATTATTATTTATTGTCTTGGACAATTATTCATTTGCAAACAAAAAGTTTGAGACCACATTCAATGACATTGAAAATATTTAATTTCTATTTGTTAATTGCATTTATATAATAGGAGCCGAGAAGGCTTAGTGGTAAGAACGCGTGAATCTTAACCGATGATCGTGGGTTCAAACCCGGGCAAGCACCACTGAATTTTCATGTGCTTAATTTGTGATTATAATTCATCTCGTGCTTTACGGTGAAGGCAAAACATCGTGAGGAAACCTGCATGTGTCTAATTTCACTAAAATTCTGCTACATGTGTATTCCACCAACCCGTATTGGAGCAGCGTGGTGGAATAAGCTCCAAACCTTCTCCTTAAAAAGAGGAGAGGAGGCCTTTAGCCCAGCAGTGGGACATTACAGACTGTTACTAATAATCTAACTAATATTTATATAATAATTAATCCTTAATATCATTTAGACGAATATTTAAATTATTTTGAAAAACGTACATAATCTTAAAAACGTATTTAATTATTTGTGATATATTTTATATCATTCCATGATATAGTATTAAGTAGTTTTGTTTAAGTATAAGGAAATTATGATTAATAAAAGTCTGTATGATTAAATAAACAATTTACTACACATAATGTAGGTTCACAATAAAAATATTTTCTAAAAGAGGTATGTACGAAAACACATTGTCTGATACAGATCTAGCTGCGTGTATTGTTCTATAACCAATCAACTTCGAATATCAATATATGCTGTGTAACGTGATGAAAAGCAAATTACAAACAATAGAAAAAAACCTTAAATGCTTTTTTTACATTATTTAATACTAATTTGGCAAAACGGAATGTTGAGAATTCATAAATCCATTGTAGCCTACAAATCGTTTATATAAACGGTATTATATTATTATTATTGTAAATTTTGCAATGGCTTTCACACATTAAGCCATTTAACCAATATTTGATTAGAAATAAAGAGCAGAAGCAACAAAAATAAATACAATACAAGACATCCTACATGTGAAAATGCATTTTAAAACAATATTTATCACATAAGACAGAATGATTTTATCAAACAACCTAACCTATAATACTGTTCAAGCTGTACATATCTATTGTATTTTGAAAATAACTTCATTCAATTACCCCATTTGCGTAAATTCAATTGACTAGCATCTAATTCATACGCTATTATTATTTATTACATAAAATGTCGAATTTAAATATAAAATAATACATAAAAAGATATATATCAAATAAAATCTTACATTAGAGAATAAATATTCATTATTTTATACATGCCGATAGCTGACATTTATATTAAAATGTAACTTATCTAAAATTTTATGATCGATATTTAAATATAAAAAACAAAGTTTTATTAAATAAAACATTTAATTCCCAAATTTCTAATTTTATATAACCCAACTTGAAAACTAACAGAAAATAGATTTTATATATTTAATTCCCAAATGTTACCCAATGTTATTTAATATTAATGTATTTCAGTATCCATGATATTTTGAATAAAATGCATGAACACAAATAAGATTACGATTTATATTAATAACTATTATAAGTTATATAAATGGCATATGGATTGAACTCAATTTTTAAGCACAATTACCATATTTAAGAATATTATCATATTATAAAAAAACTGTATTATATTTTTATTTTTTGTTTTTTTTTTGTAATGTAGATTGTAATATAATTAAAAACTAGCTTCAAATGAATCACATAATATATATTTAACCATCTATATATAAGTTCAAAAGTCATATATATTTTAAAATTTATTGAAATAAATCTGAATCCACAAAACACATAGTTCGGAAATCTAGTGAGTTACTAATAAGTAGGCAGAAAAAATATCTATTGGTAAAACGAAAAGTTCCTACTATACTAGCTAATACGACTTTTACGATTTATTATATTACGCCTTTAATAGTATATTATGTACAATTAAAAATTTATTGCATCGTTTTATTCTACAATATTACAATAGTAACTATTAATTCAAAATAACATCACACCCTGTCACCTTTGTATGTTTAAACATACTGAGGTGTCCGCATACACTCATCAGGTAATTAATCAATCACCACAAAATGCTTCTTCATTTATGGCTTAATTAATTATAAACTCAGTATTATTATATTATATTATTGAACACTAGTACCAGTAGTATTTGAATACTAGTATTCAATAAGGCTCTTGAAAATAATAAATAATTAATTTAATTTCACAAAAATATTACTTTTAATTGTTTAAAACAATCAGACCATTTTGATCCAGATTTACGATATGCACTTAAAATTGTGATATAATTTAGTAGGAGACAAACAATTAAATCTGTATCAGACATAAACTTTAGTTTAAATAAATTGCATTGTTATAAAACATACAAATGTCTCTGTAAAAGTCACTTTCAACATAGTGTGGAGAACATAATTACGACAAAATTCTTAAAATTGGAATATCTTTTAAATTCTCTCTAATTAATTACTTCCTCACAACTATTGTTATTACCACACCTAAGGTAGTTAGAAAAGTATTGCCTCTATATTTCATATGAAAGGAGATTATTTTTATAATAACTTTACTTATATATATTTTTCTATTTGAATAAATAACAAACTCATTGCACATGCAACAGTAGATATGAAACAAATATAAATTTAAGTACCTTGTAATAAACAATTGAAAAATTGATTTAACTACACATAATGCAATGTAAACTTATTCAAATTGCACAAGAGAGCCAGCAGAGATAACATAAATACATTATAAGTTATGTTTTATACATATTGTGCAATAGACAGATGTAACTGAAGTGCTAGATTCTCTAATTATAATATAAATCGATTAATTTCAAGCATCTATCAATATACACTTTTGAATCGAAAAGTCAAGACACTCTAATTTTTATTAATAACCAATGTCAATTAGTCAATTTGTATTTTTTTTTTGTTTTATTATCTATTGCACAAACACAGACATATAAGTAATTTCTATATCTACTAGATTTATATGTTATTAATTTTTTACATAGTTAAATACAACATCCAGAATGTTACATTAATAATTACAAAATTTAATTCGTGCAAACAATTACAAAAGTTATACCCAATAAAGTCACTGTAAAGGAATTTTATTTATACACTTTATTGAATGCCCCTATATCATTAATTCGTACAACAATAAAAATACGAACAGCATTTATTTATTAATAATTGGCAGTCCTAATAGTCACTATAGTCTTTACTAACGAGCGGCGGCTTCGAGCGGGGAACGTCGCTAACTGCATTCGAGCAGCTTTTATTAAACTCTCGGTTTACTAATATGGAAACCGCCGAGACCATCCGCTCGTTCGTCTAGTAGCTTAATATCATTAATCTATTAAATCAGAATACCTGAACGGTTAATCCTCCATCGACGATCCAACTACACTAACGGGCACACCACTCATAATTCGCAACACATTGACGTAGCATCGTTACTTCGGTACGCGAGCGCGGTCGGGCGCCTTCGGTTTCACTACACCACGAGGAGGTGCGGGTGGCACCGATCGTCATGTTCCGCCGCTTCACTTGATGAGCTGCGCGGCGCTCTTGGAGCGGCGGAACATCTTCGCGCCCTTGTTGGGCGCGGAAAGCTCGTGCTAGTTGCTCCCGTTGGGCGCGCGCGCCAGGGCGGGCGAGGCGGCGGGCGGCGGCCGGCCCAGCGCCAGCGACTCCTTGGCGCCGTCCGTGCCGTAGATCTTGCCCGCCTTCTTCGCCATGGACGCCAGCAGCTCCTGGGAGCATTTGTGCGCCGATCGCAGTGATATCGCCCACTCTTTGAGTCCGATCTCGTCCTTAAATTAGTAGTAGAACATATATTTAAATTTCACGTGTTGTTTCACGTGTATGTTTCACCACGCTTGAGTGGCTGATTTTTTGTAACAAAGTCAATGAAAGTATACTCACAGTATTGGTTAAAACGATTTTAGTATCATTCCTAGTCCTCAATACGATACACTGCTCGCCTTTGACGGAGACTAAATCGGAGGAGACTTCTTCGACTGTGTCGAGGAGGATCATTTCTGGCTTGGCGCTGTTCTCGAGGTGGAGCTCCAAGCGGTTGGGATAAAGTTTGGCATAACGTGTCTGCCAAGCACTAGCGAATGGACCGCCTAACTTTTTTATATATCCATGCAATATGCAATCAGACTCTGTAAGACAATATTTAATAAAAATATACTTATAAAGTATAAATGTTCATCTTAAAGTTGAATAATATTTATATTGATGTATACTATAAAAAAATTGTTAACATTAATAAATTTGAAATAAATAACAAATCGAAAATAACATCATGTAAATGTATTGGAAAAGAACCAGTTTAAAAATAAGTTCTACAAGTATTTTATTATAAAGACAAATTCAGATATATGTACTTGAAATACCGAATATGTTTATTAGCATGTTAAAATAAAAGGTAAAGCGACATTTCGGTGCAAAACGTTTTTAATACAATAAAAATGTTTTATTGAGGTATACAATAACAGCGGGCCTTATTTCAAATGTATTTTCTTTTACGAACGGTTTTACTTTATATATCATAAGTAATACTTTAATATTTATTTTAATCTGGGTTTACTTTTCTAAAATAGCACAGCTTTTAAAAATCAAAGACAGCAATACCAACCTTTTTCATCAGCGTCAAACTTTTGCTTCTGCTTGGACTTTTTCTTCAATTCGAGTTTATCCGCTTCTTGATTGATTGTCTCGAATACGGTTTCCGCCACCTCTGACTGCCAGCGTTCAGATATTACGAGTGGAAAATCTTTGTACTGTGCTTGGTCAGCTTCTGTCAACTACGAGATACAAGGTCACATTAAAATTCGTTATATTATATATATACATAAGTATATATTAGCAAAGCTTAGATGTTAAAAATCAATGGAATATGAACGGAAGCTTTAGATTGATTCATATTTTAAACGATATTAAACATTATAATAATAGTCATACAAGTTTTCTGAATTAAATAAATCAATCTGATAAATCTTTTATTAATCGAGTATTTCCTTGAACTTATAAAACATCAATCAAATACGAATCAGTTATAAAAAATATATCTTTATATGAACAACTGATTTTCTAGATACATTACAGGTGAAGTAGCATAACAATTTCGAAACAAGAATACAACAAAATATATTGTACGTCAATACTATGTATTGCAGCAATCCGTTCTAAATATGAGTGGGCCAGTGTACAATCAGACGTCCGAGGCATGATATCATTCCTATCAGGTTTGACGGCGCATTGATGGTGCAAGTATAAGTTATACACTTGCGTCTTACAATGTCATGGATAAATCGCTATGTACACAGCACGAATGTCTTCGCTCGTTCGAAGCTGTTATTTACCATCAGCGTCTTGTTGTTTATATGATGTGTACCTTGATGCCCTTGGTGTCCTCCTCGTCGAAGCTGCCGATGTCGAAGGCGTCGGCCGCGTTGACCTCCCCGCGCGGCGGTATGAGCGGCGGCGTGTACTTCTGGTGGTACACTTGCTGCCAGTCGATGCCAGCGAAGAACACGTGCTCCTTCACTTCGTCGGCGCTGTTGGCAAATTTACTTATTAACATACTTAAGAATTTGGAGAAAATAACTACAAATTATCGTAACGTTTCGTTACACACTCAAATATTCTAAAATTCGTAATAATATTATTTCACTTTAAGCTATTTTAATGGTAAAAGGAGTAAATTAAAATTAACTTAAGCAAATCCCTTGAAATAGATGTACATATTTCATGGGATTGCTTATATACGAAATAAAAATACTATGATACGAAAGTTCCGATGATAACGTCGGGGACATTCAAAACGCATTTGTTTTTATAAAGCCATAATGAATATTATAGATTATTTTAGGTATCGATCAATTTTCTTCAAACATCTCAGTTGCATATTATAAAATCATGGACGAACTTCACTTAGATTGTAATATCTCTGGACACATTCATATCAGTTATTAAATAAGACTCGATTTTAAAATCTTACCCTCTTCCCTTACAGCCGAGCCGTTTGTTTATGTCTCTTTGTAATAATCCTTCTAACAAACTCTTCAAACTTGGGCTAAATGATTCAGGCAGTTCAACGTTCTAAAATATAATAGATTTTTTTACAAACTTCATATAACAGATAAATATTATGAATTTCAAATATTATTTTGCACACCTCAAAAGCCAAGGCGTTAAATATTTGAAAATATGTAAGTACGCTCTACTGACGCCTCGTGGCCATTTCGATAGCTCTCTAGGCTATTTCACTGACTTGAAATCCTTTCCAAACTTTTATATAACACATGAAGTTAAAGTTTTTTAGAATGTAAAACTATTTAAACGAAAGGAAAGAAATCTTTAAGTTTCTTTAAAAATTTGAAAACACGATAACGATAATTTTTTTAATAGTTAGTTTATTATGATTGACATAACTTTGTAAAAAAATGGTGGAAAAGAGTAACGATCGACTTTTTTGTCGTTAGGACTGTAGAATCTACATTCCGAATCGGCGGGAGCTACATTAAATATAATTTTGTAAAATGATTCAAAAGTGTTTATTAAAGTCTTTTTGAATAAAGTATATTTTGATTTTCAGAAAATAAGAAGATACATCTCTATTGGAAATTGCTATCTCGATCCACTTTTGAAAGAAAATCAAAACTGATAATCCGACATTACTGCTACGAATTAGAACAAGATTTCTCTGTAGCTCTTAATGACTTTAATATTCGCGATTGAAGTGTGCAATTTTGGTTTTTTAAAAAATATAATATTATTAAACTGAAACAAAGATTACATGTACCATGGTGAGAGTCATCCTGTCTATTTCGTGTTTATCCTTAGTTTTGTGTTGGCGGAAAGGCGAATGTCCTTTTAGAAGCTTGTAGAGCATACAACCGAAACTGAACCAGTCAGCCGAAGAGTCGTACCCGGTACCCTTGGACAGCACTTCGGGCGCCATGTAACCATGGGTCCCACTGGAAATTATAACGGACTTCACTATTACATCACTCACTCATCGCTTTAATTCTATTTTATTTATTGTTTGAATAGTTCTCTCGGAATGGTAGAATAAAATATATATACGATAAACCGTTGGTACTGAAATATCACATTTATTCTAAATAAATTTAAACAAATAATACGAGTCTCTGCTATAACAATGATTATTCATGATAGATTGACAGGCAATATTGAAAATGCAACAAGTTTATTGAAGAATGTTTGTTAGTAAGTATTTGATCTTTAAGATTGTAACTATTTCCAATTATCATCTTACGTATATAGAAGATATATTTTTTTTTTATAGAATAGGAAGGTGGACGAGCATATGGGCCACCTGATGGTAAGTGGTCACCAAACGCCCTTAGACATTAGCATTGTAAGAAATGTCAACCATCGCTTATAGCCAATGCACCACCAACCTTGGGAACTAAGATTTTATGTCCCTTGTGCCTGTAATTACACTGGCTCACTCACCCTTCAAACCGGAACACAACAATATCAAGTATTGCTGTTTTGCGGTAGAATATCTGATGAGTGGGTGGTATCTTGCCTTAGTAGTTTTATATTATAGACAGTGTTGTATGTCTTTGTTATAAATAAATTCACACTTACACGCTAGCGTGCGGTTTCTTCTTAGAGAAGTCGCAAGCAAGTCCAAGGTCGGATATCCGAACGTGACCGTGTTCGTCGAGCAAAATATTCGCTGGTTTCAAATCTCTGTACACTATGTGTCGTTTGTGCATGTGTTCCAAGCCTAGAAAAAAATCATAAATCTTTATCATTATTTTTTCACAGAACGAATTGTAAAAGGAACAAATGCAATTTTCTCTTTTATCTTGGCTAATATTAATATTAGTTTGTTTGTTACGCTTTCACGTCGTAACTACTCAACTGATCATCATAAACATTTTACATACGCGGTATCAGGGGTACAAAAAAGGACATTGCGTACCTAACCTAATCTGCTGCCCGCCCGCTCGCGCGTGGGCGAAGCCACGGGCGGAAACTAGTTTATAAATATATCGTTAAAAAAATCTACGACAATGAAGCAGGTTTACGCTCCTTTTCGCAAAAATAATAAAGCCGAGATGGCCCAGTAGTAAGAACGCGTGAATCTTAACCGATGATCGTGGGTTCAAACCCGGGCAAGCACCACTGAATTTTCATGTGCTTAATTTGTGATTATAATTCATCTCGTGCTTTACGGTGAAGGAAAACATCGTGAGGAAACCTGCATGTGTCTAATTTCACTGAAATTCTGCCACATGTGAATTCTACCAACCCGCATTGGAGCAGCGTGGTGGAATAAGCTCCAAACCTTCTCATCAAAAAGAGGAGAGGAGGCCTTTAGCCCAGCAGTGGGACATTCACAGGCTGTTACGGTCGCAAAAATAAAAGTAGTTGTTTAAAGCACAACATTAAATTGTCCTGATGACAATTGTTTCGTGATATTAGATAATAAAATAATTATAGGCTTTATTATACAAAGTTGTGAGTTCTATATACCTTTGTGTTATAATTAACAATTTTTTCATTATATATTAAGCGAATTACTCAACTCATTTTAACACATTAATTACTATTAATAATCCTTTGTTTATGTTTTTTACTGCGCAATATTATTATTATTATTCATAGCAAAGAAATCTCATCACGAATTTAACGTTATTTTCAAATATTTAGCGACTGATTAGTTAAATTTAATATATTAATAGAACATAGAACGATAACCAACAATATGAGGGCGAGGTTAAATATAAGCGGCATAAATTATTATTAAATATGTCAAGTACAATTGACCGCACTTTTCATAGAACCCAAAAGATGATATCGCCCTTATGTTGTAGGGAATAAGGATAAAAAATGGATTGGTGTACATTTATATTGTATACGCAGGATGCCTTTTCATTACAGTCAATTAAAACTCAGCGGAGTTCGATTAGTGGGACCTAACTGCAATTGTGACAACTCGAATGCACTTCACTTTGACCATCTCGTTAAAGTTAATGGCTGCCCACATCTATTGGCCACTCCGATCGAGAACCGTTGCGTTAGAGTGAAATGTCACGTACTATTTTCTACTGTAATAAACAATTTCCAAACACAAAAGATAAAGAAAAATACGAGACGTTAAACATTATTTCTTAACGCTGCTTAAAACTCTTGAACGAATGGAGATTACAAAAAGAAATTGCATAGTTGCGACTTTAAACGGAACGCTACAAATGCAAAAATAAAAAGAGCCAAGTTGCCTTTATAGTTTTACGAGACAACAATTAGAAAAAAAAAAATCTGAGATTCAATCGTGTTTTACCTAATATGACTTCGGCTGCATAGAACTTCATTTCTGCCTCATTGAAGACGCCATGTTGGGAGAGGTGGTAATGGAGATCCCCACCGTTCATAAGGTCCAAAATGAAGCAAAGTTTGTCTGGCGTGTGAAACGCGTACGTCATGCACACGATGAATGGACAATCCACCTGGAACAGACGCACATACTAATTGTAGGAAATTGACAAGTGAAACGTCATCGCACAGTAGTTAGGTTTTCACGTTGAGTCAAACCGTCATAGCCCAAACTTTCTCAATGACTCATTATTATTTTTATAGCACTGCACCAACAATCTGATTAATGTTTTTATCCAATACAAATGTTTCAAACACAATTCAAGATATCTCAAAATTTTAGGTGAAGTTTATTGATTTAAGAAATATTTTACTAATAATAATAAAAAAATACTCAGAGCCGATTTCGATTGTTCTTGCTTTCGTATTAAATTCTTGGGAAGTGTAAATAAACATAGTTTGACGCATTGGCTGGGCGAAAGGCGAAATAGCATAAAACTAATAAACTGGTGGAGCGTTATGACGGCGTATTACGACAAGCGGAAATATTAACCGAGTGTTGTGATGAATGCGTTCCCTTTGTTTACAAAACGCCGCGTGACAAGTCCGACCGGGTTAATCGAATAGTTTAACCACTTCCAATTACGTGGTAACAAATAAAATTATCAAACGATCCCACTTCATGAACATGTGGTAATCGAATTATTTTTGTGACCACTTCAAACATTATCTTCGCAGCGCCGTGCGATTATTTTGATTGATGAGTCTCGATAATCGCAAACGCGTATGAACATCGGTTTGGACAATACTTTAAATGCAATCATTAAATACCTCTGAAACACATATATACGTTGTCGATGCAGGTTTATTTGTTCATTTATATAAGTTTACCAAGTTAAAATATTTGGACTGCTCAACATTCACCGAATAATAAAGACAGAAAAGTTAGAGATTATCATCTGGTACATGTGAACTGTGATCGATGGATTAAAGTTGTCATTGTAATTGAAGAAAAAGTTGATCTTCGAGACAAGGCGTGTCGCGCTCAGATAGCCGTGATCTTGTTAGTACTGTGTACGACACAAGTAGACGAAGCGGCGCCCTGCTACCAGACGAATGCTCATAAAAGATAAGCTTAGTCGTTCTGACAAATGGACTGGAAGGCATTAAAACTACTCCGATTCGAACTAATAATACATCTATTTGCGTGAACGATCTTGACGGGATGCAATATACGAGTAGAAATTGATTTGAATGATTAACCTCATATCGAAGCAATTACCCCTAAATCGGTTTATAATGTGTTGTTAATGCATTTATTACGAAGGAAGTTGGTAATTTATCGGTTTTATCATGCAATCAGTAAAAATAATTACTTAATGATCGGTACTCGATGATTCAAGTGATCGTTTGAAATATGAGTTCCAAACAGTAACAATTTAAATATAATTAAATGAAATTGGTATTTAATACTATGTGCCTGTTAGACTATAATGCTATTACAAGAAAATATTTATAAATTTAAATCTCATATAAATAAAAATTGGTAAATAAGGATTATTACTCAATAAAATCGTATATAGAAGACAAGTAAGCGTAGAGTTAGTTTTCGTTGATATTCATGCCTATATAAATTGGCGGAAAAGTGTAACTACGAGATTCTTGTCGGTTGTTTTCAGTAGAATCTACATTCCGAACAGGTGGTAGCTATACCACAAAATAATATTGTAATATGACGATTCAAAAGTGCTACTAGAGTAAAGTATAGTTTGATTTTGAAAAACGTTATCCAAAGTTAAAGTTATAAAAATTTGTACAAATTTTGAAATAAGGTCAGAGAAAAAGAGACTCACGTCTTAACTTAAGGCAACATGTAAATGTAATAAGTTAAGACTAAGAGGTCGAGACGGTTCCCGTTTTATAAACTTTGGATACCGTAGGACTTATTCGACTAGGGAAAGGCTTTTAAGTCACGAGAATCGATATGTCTTGAGTTCTGTAGATTTACCGTCTTATATTTGATTTTATTTCTAAATATATAGCCTAGAACGAAACCGTGTCAGTATGTCAGGTATTTTTTTTCAAAAGATTTAAAGCTTTAGTCATTCTTGGCAACATAAGGGCTAAATATTTAACGTTTAAAATATTGAACGTCCTTTCGTGTATATAGACAAATATCTAAAAAAAATCCTTATTACTTTAACAATACCATATACTTTAACACTTAAAAAACTCATGTCCAGGCGCTTAGCAGGTACTGTTGACGACATTTTACAATTAATTAAATATAAATGCTATAGCTAATAAATGAAAGTAAAATGACGATTCAAAAGTGCTTGTAATTGCCTACTTGAATAAAAAATACAGGAAAATAACAGCCGAGATGGCCCAGTGGTAAGAACGCGTGAATCTTAACCGATGATTCCAACCGACGATGATTCGAACCGATGGTTTAAACCCGGGCAAGCACCACTAAATTTTCATATGCCTTATTTGTAATTATAGTTCATCTCGTACTTTACGGTGAAGGAAATATCGTGAGAAAACCTGCATGAGTGTAAATTCTGCCACATGTGTATTCCACCAACCCGCATTGGAGCAGCGTGGTGAAATAAGCTGTAAACCTTCTCCTTAAAAAAGGGAGAGGAGGCCTTAGCTCAGCATTGGGACATTCACAGGCTGTTACGATTACGATACTTGAATAAAGTATATTTTAACTTGACTACTACCGGTTCGGATTTTACAGAAAACAAACAGCAACAAACTTAACAATTACTTGTTTATAATGATATATATGTCACCGTAAAATTTTAAAAACCGTTAGTTCACAATCAATATAGACAGATTGTCGAATTGTGAACGCAACATTCAATTAAATTCCAATAAAACGTAAATTGGATGCTGCGTTCTTTCGTTGAGGTTGGTAGTTTTTTTTAATAATTTAACTGAAATTGGTACGTTATATTGATGAACAATATGCGCCTTTCCTAACAAATTTAAAATCATTATTCACATAGAAGTCTGAGCATGACACTTCTTATTGATTGACAAAAATATATCAACGGTTCGGAAACCTCAGACCTGAGATGAACCGGCGACAGAAACTCAGTTATTATCCGGTATCGTATGCATAAAGCTTTCGACTTTTTTGTGGAAAATGCAAATATATCTACCATATCATATTACCCTACCCCAATGGAGTATGTATTGACTTTGTGGAATCGGAAACTGGGTGTAATATTAAATTTAATATTACTTCTTGTAATTGATTCAACAGTTTTTGTCATTATTTCTATCGCAATAATCAATATAATACAGAATTGTAAACACAATGTAACGCAAATATTAATGTTCCTGTTTTGGCAAAACCATTCCAAAAGGAATCGCTAACTAAATAGGCCGAATGTTATTTTTTTCTAGACTAAAAACAGTTTCGATATTTGTAAATGTGAGTAAATATGACATAAGCCATAATTCTGTAATGTCCAGCTGCTGGGTTAAGGCCTCTTCTCCTTGTGAGGAACAGCTAGGATCTTTTTAATCCACGCTGCTCAGATACAAGTTGGCACAAGCTCAGCCTATAATTCTATAAAAATAATTAAAATATAAGTCTGTTGCCAACTAGAGTCTATGCAAAAAAAAAATTCAAAACCAAAAAGTGAAACATTTTAACTAAATAAACATTAAAATTTGCAATGAGAATGAATCAAATGTAATCAAAGTTTAGAATGAAGCTATTAATAAAAATGAAAAATTCAATTGGTTTGAATTGTAAAACAAAATGCAACGGAAGCGGCTTGGACTACGACAAATTGAGGGCGAGCCAATTCGTTTCAGTCCAATTGGTCGGATATCGTTTATGTCCCCGATGGCATATCATGTATATACAGTGTTATGAAGATATTACTATGAATCAAAGCAACATATAGATAAACAATCAATTCGTTGTCGTCATAAAAACAACTTTACCATCTTCACGTATGATTTGTGAAACATTTAGCCACTTAAAGATAAGATTTGTTTTCACCGAATGTATTATTAAAATATTAAATGTTTATGATAGTTTTATCCGTGTTCATTAAAATTAAACGTATGTTTTTCGTTGACGCAAATGAAAAATAAAATGAATGATATGAAAAAAACACACGTTTTCTTTATTTTTTTACTAGGTAGATATGATTTTTTATGATATTTTAAGTTTCTGATTCATGAAACATCTGATAATATAGATATTAAGGCACAATTACGTAGTTTGGGCGCTAATGTTATCATAGCCACTGGTGACATTAATCAACCATTGTATTAAGATTTGATAATTTTGCTCATAACTAAAAAGTAGGTTTTCTTAGTTAACCTTCAATAATCAGAGGGCAGAATGCAACGAGTATAGTGATATTTAATTGATCAGGGAAAGATAAAATAAATATTAAGTCTCTAGGTTGAACATTGCTCGTTTTAGGTCAGTGTCGAGTCACCATGGTTAGAGCAGCCACGCTCAAGGTTCGTGCGAACAAATCTGCACAAGTATGTATTGAATAGACGAGCTTCCAACTTTTTTACTATATATATACAAAATGTCTCCGTACCATTTCTAACAAAACTTCGCGTAAATTCAGTGATTCTTCTATATACGTACATTTATTAATAACGCACTTACAAAATTGACGATATCATTAGAAAAAGTTTAATATTTCTATTTTATGTCAGTATGAAATCTAGAACTAACATCATAGTAACATACTAAACATAGTATTTATAAAAAAGTATCATCAATACGGAAATAAATATCAAATGTTTTAGTTTACTGCAAGTGCAAGTACTGGTGGTAGGGCTTTGTGCAAGCTCGTCTGGGTAGGTACCACCCACTCATCAGATATTCTACCGCAAAACAACAATAGTAGATATTGTTGTGTTCCAGTTTGAAGGGTGAGTGAGCCAGTGTAATTACAGGCACAAGGGACATAAAATCTTAGTTCCCAAGGTTGGTGGCGCATTGGCTATGTAAGCGATGGTTGACATTTCTTACAATGCCAATGTCTAAGGGCATTTGTTGACCACTTACTATCAGGTGGCCCATATGCTCGTCCGCCTTCCTATTCTATAAAAAAAAAAGTGCTATTACTACTAGCAAAAACATAATATAGATTATTTATCTTTTTCGCATGACAAGTCGCGGAAGAAGGTCTCCGAGTTAAATGTAAGAATAGGAAGACTCGGCAGAAAAGCCTCATGTACCGAGGGGAAACACATGGTTGACTTGTCGCCAACAAAGACACGCGTCATGAACACACAACACAAAGACCTGTACATAAGTTTCCGCCTTCCATTTCGTTCTTGACTTTAATACATACAAACATATATTTAATTACACAAACTATTAAATTATCTATGAAGACATAATACACAGTACATATTTGAAAATAAATTGTATAAGCAAAGTCATTCGATAGTGTATCATTATACACAAATTCGAATGAGACTACAGGAGTTGTTTAGTTTTCTGAGTAGACTATGATGCTGTTTTAACTGTTGTTTACAGTACAGTAACAGCCTGTTAATGTCCCACTGCTGGGCTAAGGCCTCCTCTCCCTTTTTGAGGAGAAGGTTTGGAGCTTATTCCACCACGCTGCTCCAATGCGGGTTGGTTGAATACACATGTGGCAGAATTTCAGTGAAATTAGATACATAAAGGTTTCCTCACGATGTTTTCCTTCACCGTAAAGCACGAGATGAATTATAATATAAAACAGAAATTAAGCACATGAAAATTCAGTGGTGCTTGCCCGGGTTTGAACCCATGATCATCAGTTAAGATTCACACATTCTAACTACTGGGTCATCTCGGCTTAAACGTTTGTTTAAATTTATTTAGTTTTAATGACTTATATAATCTAAGATCCGGCTGCAATATCACTACGTTCATCGTGTACCTATGTAATCAAAATCTAATTTTTAAGTATAATTATAAGTGTTGGAATCTATTTTTGCCAAGGCGCCAATCAAAATTTGCCCGCGAGTATTTTTAATTAAAATATATACGTCATGAACGTATCAATGTAACAAAGTATTACCCGTTTACACCTGGCTGCGAATAGGTAGCGGCCGAGTGGGTAACTGCAACCATAGGTATGGTGGTGGAGTGGATTGTAGTTTATTTTCATAACAAAGAAGAAATGAGTTTTTTTAGAAAAAGTCAATTAATATTATCTTAATCCAATCTAATTTAGATTTTGATTAAATACACGATGAATGTAGTGATTTTGCAGCCGGATCTCGTACTGATACGATAATTATAAAACCTATTTCGATCACGGTAACCTTTTTCAACAAAATAACTAACGGATGTATTAAAATGCATAAGTATGTCGGTACAAATGTACGGTGTATTTCGTCACATTTATAAGACGGGATCCCAGGCGAACAGGCTCGCCATTAAACCAACGAGGTGGCCGACCATCAAATATAACGTATATAGAAAATACTCATACGATCAAGTAATATCGTTTATTTAATCTTATATGGTATGGAAGTATAGCTTTCGAACAGAAATAAAGTTAAATAGGTAATAACAATTGCACTTTTTAGTTGTAACTAAATGCACACTAATGCCATACCGTGGCTAAAATAGAAGTTATATTATATTTAAAGAATACTTTTAAAAATGTAGTTTTGTATGAAATCAATACAATAAGAATAATAGCTCGTATTGTTAAACTTCTTCAGAGACGAGATTACGAGATTTAAAGTAAGTTATTAAATTGTTTTTCTCTTTATAATTTTTTTACTAAAGCAAAACTTCATTGGAGTTTGCAACGGAACTGTATTCCTAGAACGAGTTTTAAACAAAGATACAGTTACGTAGCAAAATCGAGTTAATAGTTTTGATATTTAACTCAAATTAACGTCGAAAGTTTTAATAATACCTCATTTTATTTATTCTAACAAAAATAAATTACGTTTTTAATTACATATTTGGTTTATCATTCTACCTGGAGGAAATCATTAAAAAAAGGTTGAAATGATATAAAGCGCATTATTTTAATTACGGTATATGATATATACATATTTAGGTACATATATAAAATATGCTGATAACCATAACCTTAAGAAGTTGACCCTAAATAAAGACGATAAAATTGGATCACAAAAATATCTGTACCGCATATTTTCACAAAAAACACGATATCCATATCGTATTAAAATGTTTTTTTTTTTTAAATATATAAGTTAGCGCTTGACTGTTATCACACACCCAATGGAAAGTGATGATACAGTCTAAGATGGAGCGCGCTTGCCTAGAAGATGCCTATTCACTATAGACTTGAAGGTATATTGTAAGGTGGTGGAGAAAACGGAGGTCGGGAGGGCATTCCAGATCTTAGCGGTGCGTATCAGAAACGAGGAAGCAAATCGTTTCGTACTTGTCTTAGATACGTCAACTAAGTACGGGTGCAGATCTTGTTCAATTACTAACGTTAAATAAATGTATTATATATATGCATTACATAATTATATAAACAATTTATAATAACAAATTAATCAAAACCCTTTAGAATTATTGCAAACTACTTGGTTTCTTACTCCGGAGAGTATGGCATTGTAATGCTATTCCTTTGTTTTAAATATGTAAATCTCCGTGGCGCGAACCACGCGATGGAAACATTAAGACGAGTAAAAAAGCGCTCGTATTTTCTTAAAATGTAATTTACAAGAAAATTTAATACTTATTTATATAATGCCCTGATTAATAACATTGTTTTGAAAGCGGTATCTATTTATGGAAATATATAAAATGCAAGTTAAATTTATTTATTTATTGAAAAAAACTGTTTAAAAAATACTAAAAAATGTAATAATAATTTATCCCGAATGTAATTGTCAATTCGATGTATAACGATTGACAAACTATAAATAAAAGTAGGTATAAAATATTTATAGGATTTAGAGGAGAAAAAAATATTATAAAAGTTGCATAAAAACCTTGCTTTGGTTAAAATGCATAGGTTTAAAATTGTAGACTATCATTTTAACTGTCTCGTCGGTCTAGTGGTTAGCTCATAAGGCAGACCCTGGTCCTGGTTCAAATTACGGCTCGGGCCAGAACAATTAGGTATATGTTTTACTTAAAATAAATTGTAAGTAGTTTGAAAGCAGGCAGTATTACAGAACATTAGTCTCGAGAAGCCCGTAAACCCTCCATTCGTGTCGGAGTGCCGTCTGATTGAATAGTTAAGAATGATTAGTACACAGTGGACACACTAGTTATACACTATAATCTCTCCTGCGCAGTTACCTAGTTATCGAAATTAGCGTGACTGATTGTCGATCAGGAAGATATTTAAGAAATCATTAAAAGACGAGTTACATTATTCTGTATAAGATTACATAGATAATAAAAACCGCGGTTTTAGTATACGTTGACTTTCATGCAGGATATATTGATTTAATGATATATAGTTGATAATAAATAGCTAATAATCTATACCAATAAAAGCAACAGGAATTCTGTCTGTCTGTACGCTTTCACGGCTAAACCAATGTAATTAATTTAATGAAATTTGGTGTGAGGCATAATTGAACCCTAAAGAAGAACATAGGTTACTTTTTGTAAACCTAACAACTACCCATCTCCCAAAACGCGAGCGAAGCCGCAGGCGAAAACTATTTCAGAATAACTACAGTTTGTCTCATCGTCAGTGGAATCTACATTCCGAATTGGCGGTAGCTTTTTATTTAATTAAATCTTATTATTGACTATAAAATTGCTTGTAAAATTCTCCATCTTGAATAAAGTTTATTTACATTTTATCGTTTAAAATTAATAAAAAATCCACTCACCCCGGTACTGACTAGAGAGAGCATGATCCGCTCGTTGAGAGCGAGCGTTTCGCCTTGCTTCATCTTGATACGCTTCTTATCCAAACATTTCATAGCGTACATCTTCCCCGTGTCCGCCTTTCGGCAACCATAAACCTTGACACAAGAGATTTTTATTACATGTTTTTTTATCAGTTGACAATATTAGCGAATGATATAATAAGAAGCCTTGAAACATAATAACGTACTACATAAGAGAGCCACATCAAGCCGCAATAGAGTCAAGAATAAAGCTTGGATCGAATTTGAGATTATTCTCTTACATGGAGCGACTTTGTCACTTACGTAACATTAAATATAAAAAATGTCTTTCTATTGGGAAATTTATATATAAATTGAAATGATGTAGACCTTATACATAAAGTTTTGGTTTGAAGTTAAAAAATTTAATACATCAATTAAAATTTTCAGTACTAAACGGATACAGATTATGTATTCAAACATATGAAATCTAAATGAACGTTGCAGTATTATGAAGGAAAAGTAGGTAACTTTTCTATTCGATTGCAATCCTAGAGATAGCGCGTAGATTTTCTTTAGGGCTACCCTGGCGCTTACACGCAGCATATTAATTAGCTCTCATCATGAACTATATTTTCTTCTCATATTCCAACATGAGTAAATAATAAATGTTGCTTTTGATAATCCTAATTAACCTTTTTCCAGAGTTAACCAGGCAGTGCACTATTTTTATACGATGTATAATTTTTTTATACATGATATAGGTTCCGGCAACAAGTCAGCTCTACATTAATTACACATGGGATGAAATTAGTCAAAATAGATTGGTTTTAAACGACATGTGTATATGTGTATCTTCTTAAAAACAGAATCGAGATCACAGTTTATCAAGACGTGGAGAGAACAATTAAGCCGATTTTACATTAAAAAAAACTTTTTCTTTTTTTTTATAGAATAGGAAGGTGGACGAGCATATGGGCCACCTGATGGTAAGTGGTCACCAAACGCCCTTAGACATTGGCATTGTAAGAAATGTCAACCATCGCTTACATAGCCAATGCGCCACCAACCTTGGGAACTAAGATTTTATGTCCCTTGTGCCTGTAATTACACTGGCTCACTCACCCTTCAAACCGGAACACAACAATATCAAGTATTGCTGTTTTGCGGTAGAATATCTGATGAGTGGGTGGTACCTACCCAGACGAGCTTGAACAAAGCCCTACCACCAGTAAAATACATCCACTTTTTCATTTAATAATATCGTGATTACTCTTACTTTCGCAACGACGATCGAAAATCTCGAAATGCGCGACATAGTAAATAGTTTCGATACAATACGTTCACCAATGTAATCAAAGCACGGATTTTTTTTATTTCAATTCGAGAAGCGCTAGAACTCGGCTTATCACACAAAATCGTTTTCATCTCATATTTCAGAAATAAAAATTATTATCACGAATATACTGTATCGATGTGTTCGCGATGTTATATTCGTGAATGCAATATCGACTTTATTTCCATTTAAGGGATTTGGGAACGAATTTATATAAGTAGATATCTTTTTTTTATATATTTTTGAAACGAACGAAGGCTATGTAATAGCTCGTTTCTTTTATATATACTTATTACGTCATCACTATGAAATAACTAAACTTGTCTGGGTAGGTACCCACTCATCAGATATTCTACCGCAAAATAGCAGTACTGAGTAAAGTATTGTTATATTCCTTTTTACGGGTACCAGTGTAGAGCACGTGGAACATAACATCTCAGTTCCCAAAGTTAGTAGTAGCGTATTGGCGATGTAAAGGATGGTTAAAATTTCTTACAATGCCAATTGCCAGTTCGCCTACCTATACCACAAAAAAACTGTTCATAACGAAATTTAACCAGATAACCTTACCCGGCCTACTGCATAGGCATATAAATTAAGGCATTTAGAAAAATTTAACGCGGATGGAGTAGTGAAATAAATGATTAACAATAAAATTCAATGCTTAAAGCAGCAAGATAATCACGCCGTAACAAGCGACTGTAAACACTGTTTTGTAGCGTGTTGATGTTTGTTCGCGGAGACCAAAGAGGATTCTCTATATGTAAATATATATAGTTTAATGTCTGTTTATATTTACATTTTTAGAGCGTCTGTTAATAGAAACGTTTTAACTTTAGACTTAGTAAACTTTACTTTTAGAACTTTTCACAAACTGAATACGTATGGTAACGTCATCTCATTGAAAAAAATATTTATTAGACACACTATCATTTTTACAAATACACACACAATTAACTCGATAATATCACATATAATAATATTTGTAAGTAAGATTATTTTGAAAAAAAAACATAAAATGTATACAAGCCATAGAATATGCAAAATAATAAACGAACTCACCTCGCCGAAGCCTCCTCGACCGATGATACGATGTACGCTAAAATCGTTCATTGTCAACTGAATATTCAATTCTAAATTCTTCCATTGGCAAAATCTCGTATATTTATCACTGAAAAAAAAATACATTAAGAAATAATTCTTGCTTTCAATAATATGTTACATATAGCCGTTTCTCTAAGATACCTTTCTAAGAAATTTTTAAATGGTTCTCCTCTTAAATGATGGAATATTTCTTCAATATAGGGCTGAAATATAAGGGTCATTTTAGTAACATTGAACAGAATATTAAATTATTAATATATAAATGTAATTTTACCTCAAATAGATTCGGTGGTACCTCGTGTTTCATTAAATATTTTTGTACATGCGCGACGCATTCTTTAGAATAGTCCTAAAACAAAACGAGCAAACGTTCATAAATATTATATGCCAGAATATATATATTAATAAACGTAATTATCAACTAGCAATAAGGCATTTTTTTTTTGAGGCATTGGCCAACCCGATTAGGAAAGTGCCACCCACTCACCCGCCAAATATCAATACGTTATGTACGGCGTTTCGGTTTAAAGACTTAAAAAGTAGACTTAGAGTAAGCAAGTTTAATTACAGGCATAAGCGACAGAAAATCTTTTATCCCAGTTTGCGGCAAATGGATTGTCGAATTTATATATTTTTTACAATTCAAGGGTCGGAAGTGGCCACTAACCAGGAAAGGCTAGACAAAGTGCAACCGACAATAGTCGTCGAAGCGATTTCGATTTCGCTTTCGTTTTATCTATTCAATACAATGCGTAACAACAATTCGCGTCATAAATAGAATATAAAATGATATATAAATTTCATATATTCTAGCTTTTTCGATAATCGCTATGTGACTTAGTCTACGCCTGCAGATGGAGCACTTGCCATTTTTCCTATACTTTACTCTGACATCAATATTTTCTTCCATTGATAAATATTATATATAATCTATTTAAAGAAAAAACACTAAATAGGTAAAAACATTTACTTGTAAAACAAAAGCATTAATAGATCTTTGCAATAAAATATATTTAGTCTCACTAAGAGCACTTCACTTGGCAGTACACCGAAGACTATTATTTATACCTTTTCTCTCCCCCGAGAACGTCACTGTTAAGACAGATAAGTAAAGCGTCGAGCGCTTGGAAAAAGGAAACAATTCCCGTCCAATTGAAAAAAGTCGTTTCAAATCTTCAATTTACTCACTAAAGAGGTTCTTAACTTTTAAAAGTATCTCGCCTGCATTGGATTCAGTTACATAAAAAAAAACAAACTAATACATTTATCGTTGCTTTTAATAAAGGTCTTTAAGCACGACGAGATTTTCTCGCGAATCCGTATACACTTTTAATAAATGTAAATACACAAAGTATTCTTACTGTTTTTCAGTAATCCATTTACTCGTATTTAAATCTATTATAATAATATTATATATTAGTGTATTATAATTTTTTTAACTTTATAAATGTAGCAATTATGCATATTTATTTTCATACTTTTATCGTCCATAATAAATGTGATTTAACAGTGAACCTCATTTAGTATTCTTATTTTAAAAACAGTAGTAGATTTAAGTGAACTGCCATAATATATTAATGTATTTAAATTAAAAATTGATATTATTTTATTTAATCTAATCTGTTACCAAGATAGGAAAAACATGATATCAGGGAGCATGCTGAACATTTAACAATATTTTATTCTACTACATATAAAGTTAGAATATTCGGTTACGCTAAACAATTAAGTTGATATAATGTATTTAGATACATATTTATCAAAAATATTATCCATTTAACTCATCTGTGGAGATAATTAAAAGCAATCCGAACATCATATTATTCATTGAAAATAGTCGAATCGATATTCTTCTAATGACATTCATTGAAAACTTTTATGCTTTTTTTTCAACGGATGTTTGCACGAGATTATTACAGATGAGTGAACTTTCAAACGGATTGAATACACATACAATGTTTACGACTAATGTATAAGTAAGACGGCGTACGTGTACCCGTATTGCGATTGAAGGCTTACGAAGTGGCGGACGGCTGGCACGTTGCCACGAGTATCTACTTAACAGTGCTCTTTACGCAAACATACGTCTGTAGCAACACTAATGACAATTTTAAGATTACTCAAACATTTTACTTAACCGAAAATTCTCCTTCTTTAAATGTGTAAACATTTTGGTAAAAATTTATTCGTCTGTTAATATTATAAGGCTTGAGATTTTCGTATGTTTGAAAGTGCTTATCTCAGAAACGATGTATGCGATATGACAATATATTTAAGCGTATTTATTGAGGCAGGTTATAATCTGTATAACTTCAAGCTAAATTTATTGGAGCAGTGGCCATAATTGTTAATCAATCAGACAAACTCAAGTCAAGTACGCGTCACCATCGTGTTACGTTCATACACATGCAGAAATGTACGAAAAAAAAAACGAATTTATCGAGGGTGAATCCGCGGGGCCCAGGAAGTTATTATAAAAAATGTATATTATAAATTTAATCGTAAATAATGATATAATAAATTACGTAAATTCTAATAGTTCTTGTCGGCAAAATCAACTTTACGAAGCTTTGGTAGCTTTATATTTTATTTTTCTAATATTATTGCTTGATCAAGATCAAGGAGATCTAGTAAGATTGTTTTTTGGGCTTCAACCGAAGCCTATCTAGCTATCACTCTCTAGCGTTAATAATTTACAAGGATATTATTACAGATTATTACTTTAATTGAAAAATAAACGTCCTGTAAATTATACAATAAAGGGATTGGTTTGAAGTTGAGAGTAACCAAATTATAAAAAAAACTTCTTCTTTAATTTAAATAACTAGCGATGTCTGTGCGTCTCACTAAGACTTGTAAAATATATTTTGCTGGGAACATCCAATCTATTTAGGTGTGCATATAATTGAGTATTAAAAAAAAAAGTCGTCTCAAAAAATTTCAATGAGAGCTTTTTGATTATTCTTTTAACTGCTCAAACTGATACATTTTTAACAAAATAAAATTACAACCAATTACAAACGAAACTTGACTGCCTGTTTATCAATCTAAAAACATTAAAAATAAAAATTACGAAAACAAATTTTGCTTACTTCAATATTAGTAATAATAGATATCTTATCAATTTTTTATTAAATCTTAAAAATTAATGCAGATGTAGGTAAATACATCAAAAAAGGATGTAAGATAGAGATATCGCTTTATTCGATCGAAAGTATATTTTAACAAAAAATAATCTTCAATTTTTGTAACAAATTGTAAAGATGTTTTTATTTAAGTGTACATAACACTTGAATAAAAATTTCATAATGTTATAATTACAAAAAAAAAATTGGTAGTATATATGAAATCATATATTTCGGCACTCGATCTCATTTCTGTGCTTTTCCTATCTACAACGACCGGTAATAATGTAACATATTTTTTTTTATTTCGTCTTACAGATATATTGAACAAAAATAAATATTCGAGATTTTTTAAGTCGGCTAAAAATCAATAAAAAGTAACTTACGTGCGAATGTGCTAATAGTTCCTTCATTATAAAATTGTCATAAATATCTCTTGCGATTCTTCGCCTTTCCTCCACACATTCCTGCTTTTCGTATAACTTTATCTGTTAAACAAAACGCAATATTATTATTGATTCAATTTAACGTTTATTACGCATATTTCCACCATAATACTTTTTACCTCTTCGTAAAATTTTAATTGTGGCACTGGTTCTTCTGACGTTTGTTCGCAGAATTCCTTAAATAATAAATAACCTGAAACAAACACAAACATTTTTAATAATTGTCGTGCAGATACAGTAAAGAAATGTCACATTTAATGAATTTATATAATCGTAACAGTAACTATAATACACTATTTGTGTATGAATACCTAATTCTGTATACAATTACAATAAAAAAAAAACATAATGTAAATTTCTAAATAATATTAATTTAAGGACTTGTTACATAAATCGGACAATTTAAACCCGAGCCGTTGCTTTTGATATTAAATTACCTATATAATCTCTTTGCTGTGCATATCATTAAAATCAATTACAATTAGCTTTATGCATGTATACCAAATATTATTATTAATGAAAATCATTCATCAAAAACAGGTTTCATGAAGCCAGGTACGGTAATGAATGAACGATTGGGGTATTATAAAGGAAAACTTAATAATTGCATACCGTATACTGTATTAGCGAAAGTAATTTAATGAAAAAGTGATATTTATAAATAAAGAGGGTAAAAAATCTCACGTATAAAGTATATAGATCGGTACATGTATTACAGTACATTAAAAAGACCGCATATATTTGCTCTACCGTAATGTCTCGTAACCTGACTTAAAAAAATGATGTTGAATGTTGCAATAGGAAACAATTTTAGCCGTACTAAAAATATATAAGCATTATATTTTTAATAATAAAGATCGGTTGTATCCGTAAATTCATTAATGTTTAGTATGAAAAACAATTTTTCGACTTCTCCCTAACGAAAGGGACTTATTTCTCAAATAAGCAGTAGTTGTCAAAGGAGACACAGCACATATAAAAGCGATTATTTGTATTATTCTTTGTTTATGATTATTTGTTTAATTGTTTTACGTCAAAGACATCAATGGAACACAGCGGTGACGTATATTGTTTTCACTTTTCAGTTCCTCCATAATTTCAATAAAGATGAATAAACAAAATTCACACATTCCGCAGTCCGTGACGTAAATTCTCATGCGTAAATGTAAATGATACGATAGTCATATAAATAATTATCTATTATATTATTAAATAAATATCACAAGGTCGATATTATGTATATTTCCATATAGGTCGAATTTCATTGCAAGGGGAAATTTTATTAAATAAAATAATATTATCAATGAAAAATAGTAAATAATGTAAAAATAACTGCTTATGAGTGGGTTATATACATGAGATGAGATGATGATGATGAGAGAGATTTACTGTTTGAGTAATCACCACCGCCCAATAGTTAATATTCAACCAAGTTATAATAAAGCTGAATAAACTTTTATTGCCATGCTTCGTTATAATGGTGTGAGCTAGTATAAATACCGCCACAAGGGACATAAGGTATGTCTTCCTGAAGTAATTTTAAATAAGATCTAAATAGCGCAGAAACTCCAGAGCATAATTATATTGAATTCTATTTTTTTATTATGTTGACGAATTTCTTGGTTTAAAATTTATGTTTAATATATCTTTTTTATTCGCAGCGACTTTTCGAAACATACCGGAGGTTAATCGGTTTTTATGGGATTTTGACATACTGAAACCCTGCGATGGTCGTCCTCGACATCGATCGTTTTAAGCCCCGGGTGTCAGGACTGAGGGAGGGCCGAGACGACGCCTTCAGCGTCTCCGTCGAACGGGGTCGGTCCTCTCCCGATCCCTCTCTCCCGTCTCCTTCTGGACCATAACGTCCGACCATACGTCACGGTAGTATGCGCAAGCGATCCCGTGACGTCCCCCGAAGAAACGGAGTGGGTACCGCTGGTATTCCGCCGCCTTCAGCGCCGGCGGATCCCCACATACACTTCCACCTTATATGGGAGAAACGCGTGAATGCGTTTATCCAGCGAAAAAAAATTATCCATATGCGTGATATAATCATCTCATTTCAGTGCAGTGTTATTCACTAACTGTGCCCGCGGATTCACCAGCGTATAACTTAAAAAAATCACTAAGAGCAGACTTATAATATTTCAGTATATAAAACATTTTTAGTTTTATTTTCGTGGGATATTAGTATTTATTCAATTTTTGCCGCACCCGGATCTAGGTAAGGCAACATACAACATACTTGAATGTCTTTCCCTGTACTTTATTTATTGTGACTGCAAACGATACCTTCACAAGAAATGGTGTCCTTTTAAAACTAAACGTAAATCTGGTTTCTTTTTAATAAGATCTTATTATCCGACTAAGTAATTCATTTTTCCCACAGGATTTTCGCATTGGAATTGCGATACATAGGGGAAATGCTGCTAGCATACTTGCCACCATTTCACGCGGCCACCATTTGTACTATTTTAAATTTTTATTTATATATATTTAAGGCGTAAAGCCTTTCACTTGTCAAACTAACCGACTAAGTATAACTTCGCCAAACCTAGAAAAAATATATATGCGGCAACAAAACGAAATACCTACCTAGCCTATAAACTTTAACCTTCCATGTTATTTACAAACTTAACTCTATATTACATATATGTGTATTTTCAAACATCTTACTCAACTACCCGTTGTAATAATATGTCAAAACTATAAAAAGTACTATAAATTGTCAATGGTCTTATCTCGATATCATTCATAAGAATTAATATTCTATAAAAACTACTTTGCTAATAATACATTATTTTAGAACTAATTTGATTACCATACAAAAGGTTATACCTATTCAACCTTAAAAGATAGACATATATCTACGCAATGGGCGAGTTAACCGATATATATTAAAGCGTAAATTGAACCCTATTTAATATGATTGATCATATAGATCTGAGTTCAACTTACTTTGGAAGTATCTAAATCGCTAAAACTTTATTTTGTTATTATAAACTTTCAATCATCATCATTTTACAGACCATCATTAATAGGTAGCTAAAGTTTCAGCCAATTCAACGGAACAGTTATTTTATAATAATTTTATAGAATAAATGTTCGGTGTGATTCTTTAAATTGACACAACTTTATTATTTATGAACCGATTGAAATAAAACAAACACTAAATTTTAAGTGAAGTTAGCCACAATACATTAGTGAAAACCGCACTCAAATCCGTTATGCCGTTTCTAAGATTAGCGTGCACAAACGCACAGATAAACAGACAAGCAGACAAAAATTCTATCAATCATTGTTTCGGGTTCTATTGCGTTGATAAAGGCCCCCGGTAATAGTTTAACTCATATATCTTCCATGTCCAGACAGCGATCAGTTACGAAATGTATTATATGTATAGAACAGATTATATATGAAACGAGCCAAACAAATAAATCTAAAATATTACAGATATACATTGACTCGATATTAATCTTATCGATTAAAAAATAAAGCCCAATGTTGCATGCAAACAATAAAATAATAAAACTGAGACTTATGACATTTTATGATAATCAATAAAATATAATTTTATAACTCTCATCAGTGTCTTCTTCGTATAATATATTGTCTATATAGTAAAGATAACATCCAAGCAATTACTATAAAAGTCACTGTAAAATTATGTAACGTGATTATGTGGAATGGCTATGTGTAGATAATGAAGGACGTGCTCGGCTAAGTGCAAACCAAATAGCCTTTGCCCTATCCACATAGCATCCAGCGCACCCGATAAAGTTATTTACTGCAAGTCTAAGGGGCCGCCGCCCGTAAATTGCGTTTGTTACTTGCCTTGAGTAGGTACTCCAGCTGCAATATCGAACTATATCACAAATATACTATTACAGGAATTGATATTGTTCCTACTAGCTGACGTTGAGCGTTTACGTAGTTTTTGGTGAAAGAATTTCATTAAATTCTTTTTACCGAACATCCAGACTATTTGCTTATTTCTTAGTCATCTTTCCCACTGTTCAAGAAGTGAGGATAAAAAAAGAAAGAAAACAGACTAACGTTTTTTTCCTAACGACTAGACCAACGTGATATAATCAACATATACATAACATTCGTTGATTTCCATGCATTTTACTTTATATTAATTTATAAATAATAATAAATTGCTTATTTCAGTCACATGTAGACCAAAATTGGATCTATGTATGATTGAAATCAGCAAAAAAATAATGATCAGATTATTTAAAACATATTGTAGATTAACCAAACCACTGGAACAATCATGGAACAGTTCCACGCTTAAAACATACCTATCTATGTTTATATTCCAAATTAAGAGTTTGATTCAAAGCGATTACGAGTACGAATCCGTTTAAAAAAAAATTATACTAGTTCAACCGTATATTGAAAATATCTATACAATATTATAAATGAGACACTAACTGCACGCGGGGCGTTAACCGTATAGATTAACCATTAAAGAATTCATTTTTAATCGATCATAACTAGTTTCCTTGTAAATATTACAAAACAAAAACGACTATTTGACATATTCTATTAATATATTATATTAAAAGTGGCTTAGTTTTATTTGTTTTTTTTTTTTCGAATTCCCATAAAAATACTAATCCGATAGATATGGATTTTTCGCATTGTGATGTTTTAGTTATAGGTCGCATATAAGCTACAAAGTATGTTTATATGTTATATACTTTTGAGATAAAATTTATTTTGTCAACTTTTTTAGAAAATAATTTGGCAAAATTATAATAGATACATAATTTTTTATGTCTGATTTGTAGATACTAACACAACCACGTGAGGAGTAAAGACAAATACATAACATTGAAATCGAATTGGTCGAGGATCTTGAATAATTATGATACTCATGGATTCGCCAAAAAATGGGGTTTTGAACGGCGGCGAAGTTGTTATCAGAACTTTGAAAGTAAATTTAAAGTGGATATAGTAGCTAAGTCAAAGTTTTGTATTATAAATAGAGATAAAATAATCAAGTACATAATATAGCAAAGCCGTTAACAAATCGCATGGAAAACGTAAGGTTTGTTTAATTGTTCATATCTATGATTTCTCCGATTGGTATAGGCTAGTTTATATATAAGTATATATAGGAAAATATAAACCGATAAATTAAGTTCAATATGAACACTTTTACTAACCAAATACTTCCTTTTACCTTTTTAATTTTGACTAGAAATTTTACATATTTGAATTAACGCATAAGTAAAAAAGACGTGGGACGATCGTTATTAGTACTGACTGAGTTATTACTCTTGACTTGATACTTGATGACGTAGAGTAAAACTTTTGTTTAAAACAATGGGACAAGACTTTAATTTTACCTTGTCAAGTGACCGGAAATATGACGCTACGTTATAATATTACGTTTATTATCTTCATAGCATGGCAGAGTATAAGCATGACATTTTAAATATCTGATACTAATTTATATAAAAGTTTTTATTGCCTCAAACACTTATTGGCCACAGAGTGTTAACGAGTTTAATTACATTTCCTTTAAAGTATCTATAGTGCTAACCAGACTAACGTCATCAGGAAACTAGATTATGAAAGGCGTCACTAAATTAAATATAGTGTATTTTTAATAGTAAGTCCGTTATGGAGAATAGTGACTAGAGTTAATTAAGAAATTTAAAATAATGTACAAAATGATTTTTTTATGGGCAGCAGTCACAATTGTCGGGAATTGAAGGTTGGTGTGAATGAATTTAGATGAAAAATATATTTATTGTTTCAAAATATCATCGTATGACTACATAGAAGCGCCTCGTTAAGTTCATAGACGAAGTCCTATTGCTGGCAAGTCGAATTGCCGTTTTTCGGGTTAAAAATATATAAACATTATTTATTTCGACCATCCGCGGTTAAAAACAACTGACATATATATTTTTTAATTTTCATAACAAGTTCAATGAGAAATGTTCCAGCACGATACGCATGTTAGCGTGTTAACTATTGTGTTAGACATAACATTAATTAATATAATAAAATATTTGCTGGAAAGGTATAATACCAATTTTTATGCTAATGTATAATTGTAACACCGGATAACTCATTCAAATTTGTCATCAAACTTTGTAAATGGAACACGCTATTGTTGAAATACTTGTTAATTCCAATTTCAAAATACATTTTGTACATACTGGAGCGAAGAATCATTGATTTAGCAACAACTATAATGGACTTTTGATTAATATTACTTCACTAAGCGAGAATTAGATAGATTTTGTCCTTTATAGATCGGTTCCACGTTTGATATAAAAGTATTAATAACATTTAAACACACATTAACATGGAGTATAAAGGTTCAGTATCAAATCATTCGTTTGCATTTATCCAGGACATACAATATATCGATGTTGATTTGCATCAAAACACTAATAGTGGTATCCCCGTGTGCACAAATATTGATTTCGATGATTTCATAAAGAGCGCCGCCCAAAAATGAAAATATTTTTTAATCATGGGGCACTCCGCTCTTGTCAGACAGCTCTTGAGACAGTTAGTACAATGTATGCGGACTGCACTATTCGTAAAATGCACGTGTACGCTTTGCACGCACACTTTATGTTAAGGTATATCATAACTTTAGCTTTATAGTTACATATAGTATTCTACCTAACGAAAGGCGTTTCTGACCACGAAGAAATTTTTTGATTGCGACTTAAACTCCTATATCAACATTGATGACCCCATGAATATATTTTGATATTAACACAGAATACATAAAAATAATAATATACGTATATAATTATTACAATTGTATTTTATTTATTTTAGTTCTTCTCTGTAGAATTACTACATTGCGAACCGGTGGTAACTTTATATTACAATTTTTTTTTAATTACGAATAAGAAAAAAATTCAAAAGGTGCTTTAATGAGTCTACCGATTTTAATCGCAATGAAAACATCACAATACTGTTAAAGATGCAACCTTGCATCGTTTCTTTGATTTGTGCAATAAAACGAGTCTTTAAAAGCAGTAAAAGACTTAATATCGTATAAAATTTAATTTTTAAACATTCTCGACTGTGTTGTAAGGACTCTGATTCAGTCGGGTATTGGTTCATTATTTCGTAAACGTAAAAGAGTTCTCCAAATAACCAGAGTGTTATATTTCTGCCAAAAAAGGGAATCTTATCTCGGCATATACTCAAAGAGATGTACCCGTTGTCCTTTGTAACAATTTAATATATTGCGCCTTCTACTTAAATACTTGACATTAGTAAAGTCGTACATTAGTTCTCGTAAATGTTTAGAATTCCCGTATATAAGGATAAAATTAATATTTTAATTTATGACATGTGCCACATTTTGCTATAATATTATTAATGTAAATTATCACTTACCACATGAGTTAACTACATTAAAGGTAGGAGACAGCAGAGCACGATGAGGCACAGCTCTTTCTAAGATTATGGTCTCGGTGCTTACCGCATAAAAACTAAACCCATTTGTGAAGACGAGAAGTGAAATGTATACGTATGTATTTGTACTGCGCCTTGTTGTTCACGTTTATTGTGGTTTACGATACAAATCTCTACAAGAAAATAGCGACAGAAATTGTCGTCCTTACATTCTTTATCAACTCGTGCACTTACATTATCGATCTAATGCCCTTCTACTTTTTCGTTAGAACATATAAAGTGAATCCCGTTAATGTTTAGCTGCTGGGGACAGCTTCATCTTAAAGATATTTTTTTTGAGTTTATTCCACTACGGTTTTCTTGTGCGGTTGGTTTGATGCGGGATACATGCAAGGCGTTATTTTTTAGCGCTGAGCAAAATAATTATTTAAACAAAAAACAAATAAACCCCGTTAAAACATAGTGATGGTTGTTCGGATCACGGAACCTGCGATCTTTATTTTAAATTAAGCTTATATGTATAATATTTCTATACCATACAAATTCGTACCAATTTAATTTTAAATTAATTATTAAAAATATATATTACGTTTGTTATTCTCTCTTGTTTTTAATTTCTACCTATATTGAAATATACAATGCATACAACCGTTGATGTGTAAAACGGGAAAAACCTACAAATTTCTCAATATAAACACGTGTTGTAATACTTTAGCAATAACATGTCTCGAGATGAAACAACTGTACAAAGGGTTTTTCGCTTACAAGCTAACCTACTTCCGCGGAGATAATACAATGATGTTATTGTAAAAATTAAGAAGAGATAACTTTGACCAAATTAATGTTCCTATTTGACGTTTGTTATTAAAGATAATATTAATCTATATATGATGAAGTTTCCTTTCTACGTATATTCTGCTTATTCGAATTTAATGAAAACTTAATCAGATCACCAATATGCTATTACGCGACGGACGAAACTGGCTTAGAGTCAATATAATTTCTCACTAAATAGCACTAATACTTAAGAGTTATTTAATAATCGTACATAATAGCTTCTATGAAAATTACGGTCATAAAAACATTAGCGTCTTTCTTTTATTGATCGTCATTATTACATGATGTTTAAATATTTTATGTTTGTTTTACGAACAAGTGAATGTTAACTTTACGTACCTAGAACTTGATTAAATATTTTGTCGAAATTTACTTCATTTTTCTTCTCCATATATTTATGCATCACACTCCGAACGCTGGAACAAAATAAAACATATTTATTATTAATATTTCAATTTATTCTACACAAACGGATTGTTCAGGCATAACAGAACCCGAATGTTAAATAAACAAAATCACAAAAGTGTTTTATCGTTTTGTTTACTATGTGACAACTATGAAGACATTTTTTTTATGTCGCACATTCGCTCGGGGATTTTTACGAGTCTGGTAAAGGCCTTGTTTGTTCATGATATTTATGTAAGAACGAATTATTTGATTCTAATATTGATGTTCTATTTAAATCAATTCGTCTCTTGTTTTCAAAATCTTCCTAACTTTTCATAATTTCAACAGGTTATAAAAAAGTTATATTAAAATGCCTTTGTTTTTAGACTAACTTTACTGTCACAACAAATATTTATTAAGTATAAACAGATAAATGAAATACACTTAATTTAATAGGTACTTGATCGTATATTTCAAAGGGTTTATGAAATGATGGCTACATTAAAGGAAAAAATTGAGGAATCTGATTAATTATGCAATATTTTCACACACGCCCTTTCATACTCTACAATGGATGTATGAAAATTAAACACAGAAAAGTTAAATTATGGACAAAACTCCGCTATAAAGATAAATATTAATAGCTCGCATATAAAAACTCTTCAAAAGTAGTAATCCATATACACAAACTATAACTTTTAAAATGGGATATCTAAACGCTATTATTGCCTGAATAAATAACTCGTAACATCAATAGAGAATAGTCAGGCACCATTAATTTTAAAATGAGTCGCAGTTACTGCGAATCATTATGGCTGTTGTAATCTTGCTTTTTAGATAATTTCTATGCACTCACAGATAATATCTATAATTAATGTTAAATATTTACATTAACCTAACGTCGTTGGAGAGATTTATTTTTTTATTAATGAAAAAAATATTATTTTACTTTCCGAAAGTAATCGATTATAAAAGCGTGGCTTTCGTACATAAAAAGTGTGTAAAAATGCTCAGTCATTCTTAATATGGATTCTGTATTAATTGATATATCATAACAGTTAATACTCAAAAGTTTACCGACATTATGATCAAGGTTTTTCTTCTTTTTGGCAAAAGCCGGGGACTAAGGGCCGCGGTTTAGTTGGACCAATCATTGGGAGGAAATACCATAATTGCCACGCTTGGCAGTGGCGATCACAGTAAGTTTATCTCATAATAAGAGTCGCAGGAAGCCGTTGGACGCCGGTAGCGCAAGACCGGCAAACATGGAAATCCTTGGGGAAAACCTTTGTCCAGCAGTGGACGTCTTTCGACATGATAGCAAAGGCAATTGAAATGTGTAGTAATTATGAATCCGACGGTTTTATTTGGTTATTATTTGATAAATTTATAAAAATTAGTGGTTAAAATAATTTTATTTCCATTTTTTTTCATTTACTAACGTTAATATATTTTCCTCCTTTCATGCATAGTGAAATTGAAGAACTTTAAAGGACCGTGAGTTCATATTCCACTGAACCGTGAGCTGTCAAAGCAAAATTACGATTCAATAAGTTACAGTGATTTTGACTCATAAATTAATGAAACAGGTGTGTATTAATTTATAATTTATAAATTTGTTTTCCAATAAGATTTTATTTTCTTAAATCTTATTCATCAAACGGACAAACTAAATTGTAATCAAATTCGCTATTGGTGGTTTGAAAGACGGATAATGAATTTATCATATTTTCTTGTACAGTGTACAGATGAAACATAAAATTAAAAAACCCTCTACAAGCCATTTCATTCGTTATTTTATCTTTTTTATTTAAACTAAACACGTACTAGATATCAAAAATATTTTTCGTACGATACGTTAAAATCGCGGCGTGTATCATATCATGTCATAACAATTGCTTTAATTCTCATATATTTTATATTTTCTATTTATAAAAGCGAAGAAACACGCTATTATTGGGCGAGAGCGTAACAGACTCGTACACGTACAGTATATACGTGCGGCGAACTTCGACACGTTATCACAATTATACGTTATTATACACTTTATAAAATATAGAAAATACTATTTTAATTAAATAACAAAATTATACATTGATCTTAAAAAATGCTTATTTACTTTGTAGTTCTATATTATGATATTTTGCTATCGCTATGATTGTAATTTATTAATTATTCGTCTTGTCATGTTTTTTTATTAATAAATATTTGAATAGTTGCTAAATTAAAAAATGTGATAAGCTATCTTGCTTACTTTACTTTTGAACTATCTTGGCATTTCGATATAAATTATCTTATAGCAGTAGAAGTACGAGAAAATGAAGGCAAAAACAAAACAAATGAGGAACTTCGAAATACCGTAGGTGCCTTCGAGCCTTTGAAAGCTCTCGTGGGCGATGTGATTAGGGCAGGTTAGATGCCAACAAGTGATCTTCGCACAGAAGGTGTTAGACGCCAAGGTGTGTATTGTATTATGACCACGATGACTGCGTGAAACCAGATCATTACGGCCAGGAGAGATTGATATTTCTCAAACCAAAAAAAAATTATAGGCAGTTATTATTTCTGGCAAGTTGAATTTTGGAATTCGGTATTAAAAATAATGTGATTCTAATAGGACGACCACTCAAGTATCCGCGAAGTACATGATTGTGTGGTATGAAGAGGTACTGTATTTTTCGAATGTAAGTTTAAATTAATAATCCTTTCAAGTTCCTAGTGAAATATTATCATTATGCGAACTTGTGTACCTATGCCGATGCCGATTTGCGAAATGAGTGCATATGACGTTGCCGATATACGTGGTATATATATCGAGGACAATATGTGAACTTGTATATGTTCATTTTTTTGTATTAATGCGATCTGGCCGTTTTTAGTTAGAAACGAAAGTATATGGTTTTTAATTAGACATGCAGATCATCCGGAATTCACGATTGGTCAGACAGGGCAGGCTGACGCCAAGAACTACTCTTTACTAACTAGTAATGCCCTACAAACAACGAAGATGTCAATTTTTCAGAAGATACCGCGTCTTTGTGTTTTACGCATCAAAAATCACGTCATGGATGTAATAGGACGTCTAATTAACAAACAGTACTATCTATTACTCAGTTTCCTCAAATTTGATATAATATAATATATTAATCATTGTAATTATTATTTAATAAAATTTATGTTAATAAATATCTGAATTGTTGAATAAAATTGATCTGAAAATTTAAATCATATTTCTCATCCAATATCATATTTTTTCACATCTTCCTATGGACTAGAATATACTCTGTTAAAAAAATATCAGAAATGAAAAAAAAAAACATTTTAAAAGCATTTATAACATGAAAATGTTCATATTTCTAGTAAGTACATGTTTTTATTATGATATATTATGAAAGTGGTAAGCTTAGAATAAAATTGGTAATTTTTTCCCAAAATTGGACTAATTACAACCACAGCACTAGTCAATATTAATAATTGTTCAGTCTCTTTGGCTTCTTCCATATTAAAGTTTGTCCAATATACAACATAAATTCCTGAAATTATAAAAAATCTGCTCTACAGGTTAACTGATAATTTATAAGACTGATTATTTTAATTTTTGTTTGTTACATTTATAACACATTATATAAAGCAATAAAAATATTACAATCATTAAATATAAATCTTTATCATTTTTTATAATTTCACTTGCTTTTAGCAAATGTCCTCAAGTGTTAAGCACAAAAGCATTGTATTTTTTCCTTTTAAACATACATATATTAATAATGAAATATGAATTACGATTAGTTAGTAATAGCTTACGATTTTATAGTTTGTTTATTTTCTAAATGGAACAAATTTTTTGAGTAATATTACAATTAATAACATGTTTATGATAACTACTTTTTTAATATTTTTTATAGATTTTTTTTTCAAATAAATGTTTCGTTTAATTTTTTTGTTGAAAATTATTAGTGAAAAATATTTTGTAAACAAGGTTGACAAAGATAACCGTCGATTTTTAGAGTTTAACTTGTTAATGACGCATGAATTAAAGACCTTTACCTTGGATCAGGTAAAACGATTTTTTTGCTGGCTCTTGCTGCTGGAGTACACTTGGACTTCTCCATTGCCATCAAGTAGCTGACGTCGGCCAGTACAGCCTCGAGGTCCGCCATTTTGAGACTGAATAATCACCTTCACCACAAAATACTAAGCACTTGCACACTACACAATCACTAATTCCACACCTAATTTCCAATTAGATTCCCTACTTATAGTCATAACCTTCTTCACATGACTACTGTTCACTGATCTAAGACAAATGTTGATGGGGATCGACACATTTTCTTTCCAATAATAATGTACGACGTACATAAGGGCACGCTGCAATATAATAGATAGTAATTCGCATTAGTATTTCATATGAGATTTTTTATCTATTTATACACGCGAATAAGCAAGATTAAACAACAATCATTAAGTGTATAACCCAAATCCACCATCACTCGCTTACGGTCCGTCATTTCAAGTAGCTTTCAATCGCATATTATATTATATACATATATCTATCTATATCTACAATCTACATAGACATAATATACAAAAAGCTACATACTACATTGGATATTTACAGAGTATAATAGAATTTATCTTCAATATTTTAGAGGTTAGAACACTGCCATAAAGCAAAAATAGTTTGGTTGGTGGGCTGGTTGCTAAAACTTACAATTAATAACATGTTGAGGTAGTAATGTAATAAACTAATAATTAAGTAGAGATTTTTACTTTTGATATTAATCATATTATAAATAAATCAAAAATAAATCCTGTGAAGGTATGTATGAAATTACTATTTTTATAGGTAGTTTTTTTTTTAAATATGCAATGGACAGGAAAAAAAACATATATTTTAAAATGTGATATAGAGTTATATAAATATTTCTAAGCTAAGATGGCCGAGTAAATGAGCCAAAATGTTCTAGTGATTGTAAGTCATGATAACTTATTTAAAAATATATATAAGTTAAAATGTCGATGATGTTTCCTATATCATTAAATAATTAACTCAAAGCGACAAATATAAAATATGAAGTACTTAAAAATTCAGTGATGCTTGTCTGGAATTGAAACTGTAATCTTTGGTTAAAATCCTAGTAAATATACATTAGATTGCAGGTAATTTTTATTATTAATATTAGTTTTGAAGCGCAAAGATGAAATCAGTTAGCATTCAATTATTTTTAAGATATATTATAATAATTTATTAAAATTTCATAATTCGATATCGCGACTTAGCTTAATTACCAATGTATTGACCATGAGCTAGGCGTTACCAAATAGTTAACCATAGATGAATATTGGTTACTTCCTGCATAGAATCTTTATTATTACAAATGTTTTGGGTAACACTGTATGCTGTCAAAGCTTTAACAGCGCAGTTAACTGTCAGAATGACACTTGACTAAAATTTTAGCTTAGCAGTTAATTGTCATAAAATGTAATGTCTAGTCATCTGTCTGTCACAGATTAAGCGATTTTATTCGATAATTTCTTCGGAAGGTAATGTAATGTAATGTGTATAACATTTACTGTATTACGTGTGTGCAAGATTAAGATATTTCAATTTAACGAAAAATAATAGGTATTGTTATTGAGCAATATAGTAACATATACTAAAAACCTATCTAAAAAGCTTATTTTTCATTTAATACATGAATATTAAATTGCGCGTTGTTTGTTAGCAAAGTTTAATGTAAAGTATGAATTTATTAAGCTAAATGTGTAGTTTTTAGTAATAAATATATAACACTAACCTATTAAAATTTTTAATGCAGATCGCAAATGCCGGTGTTTACGGTTAAAACATAGCGACCGGTTGTTTTTCTCAACTTATTGTTACAAAAACGTTTTAATTTTAGAAGTCCCGATGGAGTATTGTCCGCCGAACGTTACGTTGGGCGAAATATGGATAGATCATGGAATATCACAATGTTTTATGGAGACAGTTTCTGCTGCTGTCATAGGTGGCTTCCTATTTGTATTTGGGATAATACAAATAGTTATGTATAAAAGGTAAGTACTTTTTCTCCCATTTAGATATCTTAAAAATTCAATTCAATAAATGCTGATAATATAAGCTTAAGGTATCATTTTTATTTTGTTTAAATTATATATGTGTATAACATTTTTTAAATGTGATTTTATTACATTTTTGCCACAATCTTTATATATTGAAATAAACTATAACAACACATTTGAATATGCCTAAATGATATATTATTGAATTACTTCATGCTATATTTAAAACATAAATGACATTTATGTTTAAATCTTTGATACTTAAATAAGAAAAAATTGCAAGTAAATCTTTGAAGAATACATTATTCTTACTTTGTATCTACATGTTTTTGGGTGTGAATTTGTTAATTTTTATAGTCTGAATTAAGCACACACACATATATAATATGATAATATGTGAAGAAATAAATTTAAGGACTTTAAAAGTACTAAAATAAGCATAGCTTCTCCTATGTAAAGTAAGAGGAGATTAAAACTATAAAATTTCACTATTCAGGCAGAAGTGAATCAAGTTAAATATACTAAGAATACTGTATACCATCTGTGCTAAATAAGCTCATACCAAATTTGCTAACTTACAGAGTCTTTGTGATTAAAATATAATTATACTAGATTATAATTATAGGTGGTAAGAATTTTTCATGGAAATGATTCAATAATATTGATTTTTCATTTAGGAATTTCAAGTTTCGCTGTTATGTGTATTTTCAAAACGGTGTTAGCTTCATAAAACTCAAAATTATTTGTGTTAATTTACTTGAATGGAATTTATTTTGTTTGCAGATATGCTACAGAAGTAATAGATGTTAGATCATCAAAATTATTTTTGGTGCAACTATTTTTCACTCTTTTTGTATCTGTATTGGCTATTGTAAGGTTCCTTTTACAAGCCTTTGTATTTAAAGGAGGACATATATATGGATATATGGTGAGATTATATAAATTGTGTGCTTTTTAAATGTCCATATTTGATTAATGTTAATGTATGCAGTTTCACAGTCAATTATTTTAATTCATTTTAAATTAACCCATTTTCAATGATTATGCAAATCAAAAACAATTAGTTTTTTAAATTATACAGCAAGGTTGTTTCATAAAATCTTTGTGTATATCATTTATATTTACTTCAAAGGGTTTCTTATTTACTTTATGCTTACTAATATTTAATGTTTACCTGAAGAAAATATTACAAGTGCACCGAGACTGCTTTTCAATACTTATCTATAGCATTAATATAATGGCTAATAATTTTCTGGTTAATCAAAAGATGTTTCTTTTTAATATATGCTTCGTATATTATATTATATTATTATAATATTGTATTCGTATTCCTTTGCAATTAGTTTTGTTTTTATATTTACAATAGTTTTAATGTGTGGAAATGAGTGGAAACGAAACTTCCGATACTAGTGACTTCGATTTGCATTTGATTATTAAATTCGGTTATTTTAAAGACTTTCTAAGTGTCCGTTGAAATTTTGAAAATGTTATAAAATTGTCTGATAGCAATTCATAACTAATATTAATATTTGTTACAAAGATTATTGTAATAAAATATCAACTTTATTCTATGACAGTGGGGGCTTGCAAATGCAATTATTATATATATAATATAACGATAGTTAATACATTTGAACTACATAAATAATAATCCGTCTTTGGTAATATTTCTTGAAGATGTGTCAGAGATTTACGAATATGGTTTTTTTTTAAACCAGAAAGCCGACTTTTTAATCCTCAACGTTACAATAATAACATGTCTTTCTTATAAACAACTAACAAAAACAATACTATTAATTAATAAGATTTGAATAAAAAATAAGACACTGGTCAGTTTTTACTATTCTACTGTGTGATATTAAAATAATTAAATGTATTTTTTAAACATAATTTTGTATGTTTAATAAACTTTTTAGATATTAGCTGTAGTGGTAAATCTTATAGTTTTTCCACTATCAGCACATTTGGCTGTGATTGAAAGACGGTATCTTCTGCCGTCGGTACCACCGAGGGGGCATGGATTCGTGTTACTTGTATTCTGGGCTATGATATTTGTATCAGAAAATTTATCATTCTTAAATATCAATAAAGAAGGATGGTGGTGGCACTTAAAAGAGTAAGTTATCTTGATGCAACTAATTATTATTTCGTTATCAAATAAATTTGGTCGAATTTGTGTAAAATATTGTTATTTTTCAGTCTCCAAGATCGTTTGGAAATGTCCCTCTTCGTCGGTCGTTATGTCTCCTGTATGATAATGTTTATTCTTGGAATGAAAGCACCGGGTATAATGCACCAGTTTGAATATCTTGAAAGTGATGATGGAAATCGTAGGAACATCCCTCCGAGGGTGAGTAATGTCTATTAATAAAATTATCTTTTTAATTCGGATAAGAATTATTTTTATCGTTTTTATTTATGTTAATTTATGTGGTAAGATATACTTTGAAATTATAAAAAAAAAACTTCCAAAAAGTTTTTAATCAAATACCGGTATTAAAAATGCAACTGAAAATTACGGCATATGTCTAGTAAAAATAAATATGTTATCTTTATTAGTATATAGGTTAAGATGTCATGTCCATATCAAAATCATTTAATTGTAGTATCAGACGAAAAGAAACTAAAACTTAAGGTAATGATTCCTTACATGTGGCCAGTTAATGAGAAAATAATATTTGCTTAAATTGCCGACGATATGAAAAAAATAATTACTAAAAATCATGTAAATTTTATTTCATATTTTTTTGATGTTAACAATGAATAAAGTTTATAGGGCTATTTCGACATTGTATATAATTATCAGTTCAGTTAGTCATATAATATATGATAATAAAAAAGGTAGTAAATAGCTGAACATATATAAATGTTTACCTTTGAATTCGTGAATGTTTTGTGTTCTTACGAAAATTGCTTGAAGATCTATGTCGTATTCATATATAAGCACTGACAGTCACGGCTTTGAACGCGGTTAGGCTATTTCATAATTAAAAGTTCATTCCTTTGAGGGTTAATGAGAGGATTGAATTTCATATAGAAGTTCGTCATTTTGGTAGTTAGACATGCGGCAGGTGCTTTTGGATATTGTTTTTATACACGGAAATTCTTTATCGCCGTAACCAAAAGACAAGGGAGAAATAGACAGTTCAGGTCTAAAATCGAACATCAAGTAAAGCCATGTGACCGACGCGGCTAATTTGATTATAAATTAATAAAATATATAATATCATATCTTTTTGTGTTTTCTGCGTTTTGAATAATTGAGCTAAAGTAAAATTTTATGAGCAAATGTGTAAATCGAAAATTCGACCTATACGCAAACGAGTAGCTTAAAACCATTGTATTATATACTTTTTCCGACGTCATATTCCTTTGCAGGAAGACAATAGATCGACTTTTCGCAATGTATTCGGCAAGCTTCGTACACTGCTGCCTTTCCTCTGGCCGAAGAAGAGCCTGTGCTTGCAAATATACGTGTTTATCTGTATTATTGCACTGCTTGCCGGACGAGTGATCAACTTATACGTACCTATCTATAACAAACGAATTGGTAAGTTTTTGGACATTATATTATAGTTTTTTTTTTTTTTTTTTATAGAATAGGAAGGCGGACGAGCATATGGGCCACCTGATGGTAAGTGGTCACCAACGCTCTTAGACATTGGCATTGTAAGAAATGTCAACCATCGCTTACATAGCCAATGCGCCATCAACCTTGGGAACTAAGATTTTATGTCCCTTATGCCCGTAATTACACTGGCTCACTCACCCTTCAAACCGGAACACAACAATATCAAGTATTGCTGTTTTGCGGTAGAATATCTGATGAGTGGGTGGTACCTACCCAGACGAGCTTGCACAAAGCCCTACCACCAGTGTATTGTAGTAGATAACATTAGTGCCCCCTTAATGGTCCGTTAATTCTCCCAATGCTGGGTAAAACCCAAGTTTGTAACAACATTTTTATGTGAGAATTTCTTCCGACGAAAGAAGATTTCTATCACTATTGAGCCACTAGACCTAACAAGTCAAGTATTGGGCCCTTTGGATTTGAAATTAAAACATTCGGTTAAGATCTACGAGTCCAAACCACTACACTATTTCATCTCATAAAAACCTTTTGTTCACTTCGGTATTAATGTTTTGCTCTCATATCCAATTTTGATACAATATATGTATGTATATTCATATTTATGTTAAAGTTAATTCAAACTCCTCAAATGTATATAGTGTGTAATTTGTGGTTTGTATTTTAAGTAGGTAATCGTAGCTTAACTTTACTTTAAGATAATCAGTCAGGAGAAGAAATAATTTTAGTTAATTTATCAAATAATAAATGAAATTATGTATTATTACAAAAAACATTACACATAAATTGAAATTTTTACAATGTTTTTTATGTCATGTAAAACCATTACAACGCGTTACATCATCGTACGTCGGAAAACATGTCACGCTCAGTTTTCATACTACTTAATAAACATGCGATATTTCACCTACTACAAGTATAGGCCATAAAAAGATTAAATTGTATAAGTAAACTTAAAAAGGTTGATTAAAGTTCAATTTTGTCAATACATAATCTTGTCTTCTCTATCTTATTTGTCATGTCAATAGCCTAAATTTAAAACGTAAATTGCGAAGTACTGCTGCTTAAAATAATTTTATATTCTAAAACCTTCTCCGAAACGCGCTGCATCTTCTGGTATAAGTTTAAATTTGAAAAAAAGTATAATTATTTATTACAAATTATTGTTTTGTCCGAAATATTTAAAATAAAACATGAAACGAAAGATTTACAAGACAGAAGAAGAGGATGTCAGCGTTGATGTAAAATATTAAAAATCAATAGAAGCGATTTTAAGGCTGTAAGTACAATTTTTGACTTCAAAAATAATTAATTAAGCCAGTTCACTATTTAATTTATATCCCCAAAAATTATTATATTAATAAAATAAAGATCATAGAGGTAAAACGATAGAAAACACGTACTTGTCTCATATTATAAATAATAAGAAGTGGTCACATTTATCGCGTTGATGTTTAGGGTCACTACTCCCTGGTATCATTCTTTTGAACACCGTCGATTGTGATAAATTTCAAATTATTATCACCCAAGTGATATACTTTTGACCTAATTATCAGCAGATAATTTGTGCAGGTTAAGAAAGCAAATTGGGGTTCCGTATAATTAAAATATTATGATGGTAAATATTCATCACCCGTGCCTGTTATTACACTGGCTTCCTTCAAAACGAAACTTGAAAATAAAATATAATATATGAAATTTGAGAAAAACGGTACCAGTGAAATGTAACGACTAACGCTTAATATATAATAATTATTTTAATTGTAAACGTTATTTTACAATATTTCAGATTTTAGAAAATATGAGAGTTGTCATAAAAAGTAGGGTTCTAAAGTTTTTTGCGTCTTATTTTAGCAGAAAGTCCCGATTGTTCCTTAAAAATATCTTATTAATAATATTAACAGACTATATATATATATATATATATATATATATATATATATATATATATACTAATATACTGTCAGAAACGCGCTTTTACTAATATGTTTATATAGCTAACGAAAACATTTGATATTCATTAAACATTCAAAGTGTATTTAAGCAGTGGTTTAAAATTTAGTACAGAGTGAAAAAAACTTTCTTTTCCATTTAAATGACGGAAATGAAACTCACAAAAGAAGACATTATTTTTTACAATACGACAATAAGTTTTTACGTTTCATCAAATAAAAAAATAATAATATTCCTTATGAATAATTCTTAACAATATTTCTGATATTTTTTTCTTTGCAGTGGACAGTCTTTCGATACCGCCTCTATATTTCCGATGGGACCTTGTTGTTATTTACGTGTTCTTCAAGTTTCTGCAAGGCGGCGGCACGGGTGGGATGGGCCTATTGAACAACCTTCGCTCATTCTTGTGGATAAGAGTTCAACAATACACTACGAGGGAATTGCAGGTAACATAAGTAATTAATCATCTAAATAATTATGAACTTCCTATATTTTACTCGTTGCAGTATACATAGTAGGCCGAACATCCTATTCGTTTATTCAGATCTTGACAATCGGATAAATTTAGAAAACTTTTCAAACGTGTTTTGGTACAACTATACCAATCGTTCCGGTTCCGTTTTGGTATTTGACGAATAATGTTCGACAACTTTCGGGAAAATTGCGGTTCCCATTGTCATGGAGCGTCAAATTTCGTCTCGGTGTTTTGTTAATCTTATCTTGCTTATTGTGAGGTCAAAATTTTACATTAACGCATTTTAATATATAATAATATAAAGTAGGATTAAAATTATTGTTATGACGTTATAAATTATAAATTAAATCCTTGTCCGCTTATTGATTATGGATTCGCCTAAGAAGTTTTACTTCAAATATTAAAAACTTAATATATACGTAAATTATGTAGAGCTATAAAATGTATACGCGCGTGATCATCAATTACGTGCTTATTTGTCACATATATTCTGATAAAACGTTACTCATGCTTTTAAGACTATTTTAAATATGTTTTTTTTTTCATAAAGATAATACACAAAAAAAATTATTTCGACCTCATGAATACTGTCATAAATACTATGACGCTAATATCAGAATCCTGTTGCGAACCATCTCCTTTTAAATCTATAATTAGTTTCGTTTTCGATAACGGAATAATTATCAGTACAGTTTAATAAGAAGCCCAAGGTCTAAAAAGTCTGCAATTAGTTTTAAGGCCTTTTATTGCGTCTCTAAGGTTTGTTCATAATCAGAATCCTAATACTTGTTATAGATCATTCTCGATCTAAAAAAGAAACACGAAAGCTTTCTTGCCACTGTACCACGAAATTAATCTTTTTTTTTAATAAATTTAAATAATGTTTGTTATCTGTATATTTAAATAATTACTATATTTTGATAAAGGTTGAAGTCGTGTTGTAACATGAATATTATTTATATCATATATATATGACTGACTGCCTCGTTGGTCTAGTGGCTTGATGTAAGGCGGCAGACCCGGAGGTCCTGGGTTCAATTCCCAGGTCGGGCCAATAAAAAGTTATTGGGTTTTATCTGTCAGAAAATTCTTAGTAGCAGCCCGGAGTCTGAAAGTTGGAAGTGTGTACACTCTCCTGCCTCGGCAAGCACGTAAAGCCGTTGGTCCTACGCCTGAACTCTTTCCGGTCGTGTCGCTTTGCCGTCCCATCGGATTATGAGATTAAGGGAATAGAGAGTGCACCTGTGTTTGCGCACACACTTGTGCACTATAATATCTCCTGCGTAGTTGGCTAATCTCTCATGAGATTGGCCGTCGTGGCCGAAAGCGGTCTGGAGGTCATATATATATATATAATGTTATCTTTCATTTATTGTATATATATAATGTTAATATCTGAATAACAAGTGTTAATTAAATAATTAATTAACTAAATAAAGATTTAGGCCTTTTAATACTTATAAATAAATAGTATATAAATTATTAATAAATATTGGATTTGTACATGTGACAAACGAGTATCACGTTCTGTGTCTGGTTCACTGGTCAGCCGAGTAGGTGACCTTAATGTTCGATCATTACCAACAATACTACTTGTTAAACTAATATCGATGACCTTCGTTAAAGAAACGTTATATATGAAACGATTCGACGATAAATATAAATAGATAGGTACAGCTAATATCGTAACTTGCAATTTTTGGCGCTTTTTTTTTTCTCTGAATTTATTTCAATAAGACATTAGGTAATTTGAAATTTTTTGACGTCTTCAGTTTATTAAAAAAAAATATATCCCTGTCACGAGATGACGAAATTATTTGTGCTGTAATTATAAACTACATGCAGTTCCATATTTTCTATGTAATGTGCCACCTTTAGCTTAACAGCAACATGTAACATAATAAGTATATACTATTACAAAGAATATTAACTATAAATCTGTGTTCCAATTACAACTCTACGCAGCACTCAAGAAAAGCTAATAAATATGATACTTGACTAGGCAAAGCAATATATTAAAATATAAGAAAAAACAACTTTTAAGAAATGATGAAGAGTGAAGATATGATTATTTTTAAATATATTCTGGTTTTTTTTTTTATAGAATAGGAAGGTGGACGCGCATATGGGCCACCTGATGGTAAGTGGTCACCAACGCCCATAGACATTGGCATTGTTAGAAATCACCAATGCGTCACCAACCTTGGGAACTAAGATGTTATGTCCCTTGTGTCTGTAACTAATCCAAATTCGGTTCGGTCAAATTTATTGCAACTATGTAAATAAAATCGATTGATAAAAATATATTATGCCCCAAACGTATTTACAGCTGATATTGTAAAATGATCTTTAGTATTAAGGATGTTAGGTCTAATAAAGAAAATCAACCGTAAAGCTAATTTTGTGCGTTATCAGTTATCACTTAAATGTTATTACTCGATTTTGAGATTACTTGTATAAGATATGTGCGATTATTAGATATATTTAATTGGTTACAAATAAAAAATGGGTTAGAAATTTATCAGAGTAATGTATATAGAATAACTTTACCTGTTCGTAACCGAATCTTTTTTTTTTTATACTTTAGGTAACATAATAGGTATATACTATTACAAAGAATATTAACTATAAATCTGTGTTCCAATTACAACTCTACGCAGCACTCAAGAAAAGCTAATAAATATGATACTAGACTAGGCAAAGCAATATATTAAAATATAAGAAAAAACAACTTTTAAGAAATGATGAAGAGTGAGGATATGATTATTTTTAAATATATTCTGGTTTTTTTTTTTATAGAATAGGAAGGTGGACGAGCATATCGGCCACCTGATGGTAAGTAGTCACCAATGCCCATAGACATTGGCATTGTAAGAAATGTTAACCATCGCTTACTTCCCAATGCGCCACCAACCTTGGGAACTAAGTTGTTATGTAGTATGTATGTATGTTAGCTACGACACAGTATTATACTATTGTAGTTACTATCGTATATATTGTTTAAGATATGTTTAATTTGTTCAAAATAAATAAAATAAAAAAATGTCTCTTGTGCCGGTAATTACACTGGCTCACTCACCCTTCAAACCGGAACACAATAATACCGAGTACTGCTGTTTTATCATGGCTGAATAACTTAACCTATCAAAATGTAATTTGGCATAGTCCTAAATAAATTGGGATAAAAATTTAGGGATTAACGAGATGAAATCGTGAAGAACAGTTAAACTAACTTAGAAATGATACTTGTAACAACTTGTGCTTTAAACTTCCGTTTTTGAGAGCATTGCTTGAGGCTCATTTCAAAGTTCGCCATTTGTCTTTGATAATTTATTTATTTATTTGAAAAACGTACACCTTTAATATTTAATGGTTATTTTCTAATAACTATTAAATTAATTCCTATTAGTTATTTCCTAATTAATTTGTGTACTTGAATTCTTATTCGCTTTATAATATTACTACAGATATTGCATAAACCAGATAATGTTTCACATTTGTTATTTAAATGTAAGATTAAACATGAAATATAATATTTAAAAAAATTAAATAGATTTTATTTTAGAAATCTCGTGAAAATAAAGCGTTTCCATTTCAGTTAGAGTTGTTCCGACATTTACACAATTTGCCCCTTAAATGGCATTTATCAAGGAAAACTGGTGAAGTGCTTCGGGTGATGGACAGGGGTACCGATTCCATAGACAATCTGCTGTCGTACATCCTGTTCTCGATAACGCCGACCATTGTGGACATTATAATAGCTGTAATATACTTCATAACGGCGTTCAATGTGTGGTTTGGGCTCATTGTTTTCTCAACAATGGTGCTTTACATAAGTAAGTATAGCAGTAGTTTGCCTTTATATCGTTTAGATAGTAATGGTAATGGAATGATTAATTTGCCTTAAATTATAATGTTTGTAACATTTTACTTTTATTATTTTAGGTAATGCAAATTTTTAATTAGTCCGTTTAATTTCGAAAAGTACCTATATACTAAATAAACGTCAATTTCAGTCGCAACAATAGCTGTCACGGAATGGCGTACAAAGTTCCAGCGAAGGATGAATTTAGCCGATAACGAACAAAAAGCCCGTTCCGTTGACTCGCTCCTCAACTATGAAACCGTGAAATATTATGGCGCTGAATCCTACGAAGTGGTCTCTTATAAGGGTGCCATTGTAAATTATCAAGTAAGTACGAAATCTAACTAATAATAGTCTATATATCTATATATATATATATATATATAAAAATGTATATATAAAAAAATATATATAAAAAAATGTAGCGAGTCTTTCATAAATTATACGAACAAAGTTCGTCTTAACTAGAATAGAATAGTTGTCACCATTCTATTTATATCAAAAAATTATATATATATATATATATATATATATATATATAGTATATAACAAAAGAATTATATATATATATAATATATATAGACTATATATATATATATATATATATTAAAAAAATTATATATATATATATATAATTTTTTGATATAAATAGAATGGTGACAACTATTCTATTCTAGTTAAGACGAACTTTGTTCGTATAATTTATGAAAGACTCGCTACATTTTCGCGCTGAAAATTATAGAACATTGTAATATCACTTGTATTTGTAATTACGATCACGCGTTTATCCTTCATACTTATCAAACTAATTAACTGGGTAACTCTTCGTCTTATATATTACAATATAAAGAATTGGTTTTTTGTAGTAGACAAATTGACCATTGGGTACTCTCCACACGATAGAAAGCCCTACGCCCGTAGCTAAATATATAATTTAGTTTATATTTAACTTTTATATATTTTAATTTTTAATCCTTATATATGTGATATACATATCATGTAAATCATAATTGATTTTATTAAATCTAAATAAATAAAATCTTGTCAAAATAAAACAAATATAGAGAAAGGAAAAAAAGACACCGTACCTGTCGTATTATGCGTAAGTATATACATATACGGTCGTATAATATAATATATTTGTTTCAGAAAGAAGAATTTAAATCCTTGATCACTCTTAACATGCTAAATACGATGCAGAATATTATTATATGTGCTGGTAAGTTAATGATATCAATATTCTCATTGTAACAATTAATTAAATTAATTATTATAATCTGCTCTCATTCTCATATATAATAAAAATAATAATCAATTGTACTTGGTCTTATCGTTGAATGCGCAATTAAAATTGACTAATTGTTTTAATGATTGAACCAATTGGTTCTATTACAAATTAGTTCAAATAAACATGTTGTAGGACACTATTTATCTGCCACATTTTTTCCTATTATTTATTTTCTAATTATTATTAATTTATGCTTTTGAAGTAGAACTGTTCTTTATTATTTAGGTTAATTATTAAAATCATGACTAATATTAAAATAAACAATTTTAAATTAATTATTATTATTTATATAAATGTAATTTACTTGACGAGCCGGTTGGTGTCGTTGGTGGATGTTTACCTTTCACGCAGAAGGTTGTGGGTTCGATTCCCAGCCAGGACAGATATTTGTGTGCATGAACATGTCCGTTTGTCCTGAGTCTGGGTGTAATTATCTATATAAGTATGTATGTACAAAAGAAAAATAGAATATGTAGTATATCAGTTGTCTGGTTTTATAGTACAAGCTCTGTACCTGCTTAATTTGGGATCAGATGGCCGTGTGTGAAAAATGTCCTAGGATATTATTATTATTATATTTGATTGGCTTTTTTTAAGTAATTGTCAATGCCTTCACTCCCTAACTCAATTTGCAACTATCGTTACAATCATCGCTAGGAAACTATTTAAAACTAAAAAAAAACTTTTTACGATACTTTCCTAATACCTACTTGATTATAAATGATTATCATTTGGTATCAATGTACGATTATATCTATGATTGCACTATATTAACAATAATGTTATCTTTAGAGAAACAATTTTATTATAATTTTTTTAATGAACTCTGTTGTGATTTCATTTACGTTTGTATGTATGTAACTATCACCTGATTGTATGATGCCAATAAACTATTCCAAAGCCAATAACTTCGCATTCGTTTCATAAAATAATTTGTTGCTTTAATTTAAAATATCGCTTATTTTATTGACGCGAAGTTATTATCTTTATTATTAATAACTGTTTAATGTGTTACTGTAACATGATATTGCCGATTCTTTTGTTCACGATGCCTAAGCTGATTGAAAAAAAACTTGCTATCTTTTACTAAAAACGTGATTTTAATTCATCTCGTGCTTGACGGTGAAGGAAAACATCGTGAGGAAACCTGCATGTGTCTAATTTCATTGAAATTATGCCACATGTGTATTCTACCAACCCGCATTGGAGCAGCGTGGTGGAATAAGCTCCAAACCTTCTCCTCAAAAGGGAGAGGAGGCCTTTGCTCAGCAGTGGGACATTAACAGACTGTTACTGTTACATATTACGTTTAAAAAATATTGATCTTTAATAAACCGTTATAAGTAATTGTCTTGTGTTTTCAGGTTTGATGGCCGGTTCGTTGCTGGCTATTTCAATGGTTGTCAAAACTTACGAATTAACTGTTGGAGATTACGTTCTATTTGCATCATATATCGTTCAGTTATATGTTCCGTTGAACTGGTTCGGGACTTATTATAGGTAAGTGCAATTACAAACAAGAGATAATAATTAATGTTAATGTAAATAGGCATTGCATTTCCGTTATCTTAAATCCGTTATATATTATATTTAGATATTGTACACATTGTACATGATAAGCGTGTAGTTAATATTTACGGTCCTGAATGAGAATTATTTTCTTCTATGAATATGTAATATATTCTTTTTTTTAGTTTCCTATTCGAAAGTTATTGTAATTTTTTAAATACAAATCATAGAAAACATACAAACACGTTGAAGTATGTCTGTGTGTATATAGGATATGGAATAATGTTTTAAAAAAATTAGTTCAAATAAATATGCTCAAAGGAGTCTCCAGACGATTTTGGTGCCGTTAAACGTTTCCTTTAGAATTTTATCATTATAACGATTCTATCGGAATGTATATAGGGCAATACAAAAGAACTTTGTGGACATGGAGAACATGTTCGACCTGATGCGCGTGGACACCGACGTGTGCGACGCGCCGGGCGCGCCCGAGCTGCTCGTGCGGCGCGGCGGGCTCGAGTTCAAGCACGTGTCCTTCGGCTACGGGCCCGAGAGGCTCGTCCTGAACAACGTCAGTTTCAAGGTCGCGCCTGGATCGACTGTCGCCTTGGTACGCCTTTTTATTAACGTAAAATACAGTTATAATAGAAAAGTAAAATTACGTCGTCTAATTTTCTAAATTTGGAAGTAATCAACTTCGACTTTCCCTCGTTTATCGAATGAAGTCAGTTAATTTAAGACCCGACGGTTACATTCGGAATTTATTGCTTTTGTCGTGTTGGTTCAGTTGCTACGTTATAACACTTATAGGTTTCGCGGTCGAATCCTTCGGACCATTAAAACTTTTTTTTTATCAAGTAATCCTCAATAGCAGTTTGAGTTTGGATGTTGGTAGTGTTATCTTCCCTGCCTCGTGCCTCAGAAAGCACGTAAACTCGTCAGTTCTGCGTCTGAACTCTATCCGGTCAGTGAGGGAAAAGGGGAAGCCCCTGTATATGCGCACATACTTGGGCACTATAATACTTGGCACGAGGAAGCGTAGCGCCTGAGATAGGTGACGTGATACGTGGTGCGTGCCGCAGGTGGGCCCGAGCGGCGCGGGCAAGTCGACGGTGATGCGGCTGCTGTTCCGGTTCTACGACGTGAACGAGGGCGCCGTGCTGGTGGACGGGCAGGACGTGCGCACCGTGACGCAGGCCTCGCTGCGCGCCGCCGTGGGCGTCGTGCCGCAGGACACCGTGCTGTTCAACAACTCCGTGCGGTGAGCGCGCCGAGCGAGCGCCATTTTTTATCATTTATAATAGAGAGGCAGACTAAAAGAACGCTGACGTCACCTCATCTCATCGTAGATGGTTCTTTTTACCCAATAATTTGCTCCGTAAGAAATATTAACTATTCCTTATACCGTCACAACCTTGTGTATTCAACTAAAATTGGATCACTTGCCCTTCTAACGAAACGTAATAAGTTAAATAAATAATGATTTGATGATTAGAAGTTATAGTTTCTTTCTACATATAAAAAAACCCCTTATAATGTATTCCTTCACCGCACATCACTAGCCAAGTTTTCTCCTTATTTTTATTTGTCCACGAATTTTAATTGTGAAAAACCTATGAACAACTTTATTATTTATCCTACGTTTATATTGATTCGTAATCGTTATATATATATATACGTTTATATCGTTCGTAATTTCGTTCTGTTACAGATACAACATTCAGTACGGAAAGCTGACCGCCAGCCCGGCGGACATAATTTCAGCGGCGAAGAACGCCGATATTCACGACAGAATACTAACATTCCCTGATGCGTACGATACACAGGTAAGTATTGCTTATAATTATTTCATTTAAAGACTATGTATTTGCATTATTGAAATGTAACGTTAAACCACCTTTTATTTTTAACCCTGGAAAAACGCGTTACGCGTTTCCCCCACGGGAACTGTGGGGGAGGTATGTGGGGCTCGCCGGTGTCCACGGAGCCGAGTGCGCCACGAACATCGGAATACTCACTAAAAAACCAGCGGTACCCTTTCCGTCTTAACGAGGAGCGCCACGGGATCGCTTTCGCATGCTACCGTTAACGTTAAGCCACCAGGGCCATGTTACCTTTCACACTAATTCGTTACAAGACTAACGAGTAACGTCCTGGAGTAATTAACATGTGTAAACCCGTCATGTTGTTTTTTCAAGTAAAGAACGAATACCATACATCATACCTAAGTCAGAGAACAACAAGTTACATTAATGAAATATATATTTTTAAATTTTTATATATGTATAGTATATATGATGGAAGATCCATTTTATGGTAATGGTTTTTGTGATTCTGAGTTTTTTTTATCGACTTTCCAAAATTAATTTTTAACTTTGTCATCAATCAATCAATCAATCAACAGCCAATCGTTGTCCACTGCTGAACATAGGCCTCTCCCAAGGTGCGCCAAAGCTCCCTGTCCTCCGCCTTCCGCATCCAGTTGGTGCCCGCCACCTTCTTAAGGTCGTCGGTCCACCTGGCTGGAGGGCGCCCTACGCTGCGCTTGCCGATTCGCGGTCTCCACTCTAGGACTCGTCTGCTCCAACGGCCATCGGTCCTACGACATACGTGACCAGCCCACTGCCACTTCAGCCTGCTAATTTTGCAAGCTATGTCGGTGACTCCGGTTCTTTTCCGGATAATCTCATTTCTGATCTTATCCTTCAAAGATACTCCGAGCATAGCTCGCTCCATAGCACGCTGAGCGACTTTGAATTTGTGGACTAGTCCCGCAGTTAGTGTCCACGTTTCGGCACCGTATGTCATGGCAGGTAAGACGCATTGGTTGAAGACTTTCGTCTTCAAACATTGCGGTATAGACGACTTGAGGACTTGACGAAGGTTGCCAAATGCTGCCCATCCCAAGCGAATTCTTCGATCGGCTTCCTTCTCGAAGTTGTTCCTACCGATTTGTATAATCTGTCCTAGGTAGGTATATTCACTAACAACTTCGAGAGGTTTGCCCTCGACGTATATCGGTCCCGGCACGACATGCCTATTGAACATGACCTTGGTCTTGTCCAAGTTCATGCCGAGACCGACACACCGGGAAGACTCGCCTAGGCTACGCAGCATTTCGGTGAGTTGTTCCAGCGACTCTGCTATGATGACGATATCGTCGGCAAATCGAAGGTGTGAGATGTACTCGCCGTTTACATTGACTCCATACCTAGTCCAATCCAGCGTTTTGAAAACGTCTTCCAACGCGTTGGTGAACAGTTTCGGGGATATTACATCCCCCTGTCTCACCCCTCTGCGCAATTGGATCGCCTTCGTCTTACAGTCCTGGATGTGGACAGTCATTGTAGCGGCGTTGTACAGACATCTCAGTACCTCGATATATCTCCAATCGATATGACATCTCTGCAATGAGTCGAGCACTGCCCAGGTTTCGATGGAGTCGAAGGCTTTCTCGTAGTCCACAAATGCCATACACAGCGGCTGATTGTACTCTTCGGTCTTCTGCACAATCTGCCGAACAGTATGGATGTGGTCCACGGTGCTGTAGCCTGATCGAAAGCCGGCTTGCTCTGGGGGCTGGAACTCGTCAAGTCGTCTGGCGAGACGGTTCGTGACGACTCTTGAGAACAGCTTATACACGTGACTCAGGAGGGAGATTGGTCTGTAGTTTTTCAAGAGGGTTTTATCACCTTTCTTGAAAAACAGTACCACCTCACTCCCGCTCCACGTTTCCGGGGTCTTGCCATGTTGGATGACGGAATTAAAGAGGCTTGCTAGCTCTTTCAGGACCGGAGTCCCGCCTGCCTTAAGCAACTCTGTTGTGATTCCGTCATCTCCCGGAGATTTGTTGTTTTTAAGCTGTTCTAGAGCCGCCCTAATCTCTCCTTGGTCAACGACCGGGAGCTCCTCGGAGTAATGGCGCATAAGAGGGGCGCGCTGGTCATCAATACTGATTCCCATGGGTTTATCCGATCTTGAAGAGAACAACTGCCCATAAAACCTCTCTACTTCTCCGATAATCTCAGGCCTAGAGGTAACGACCCCACCATTTTCAGTTTTAAGTTTTGTCAGACGCGGCCTCCCAAACTTGCGAGCGAACACTTTCGATCCCCGATTTTGCTCAATCGCAGCCTTGATGGCACGGGTATTGGAGCGTCGGAGATCGCGTCGCGTCAGCGTTTTTATTGTTCGGTTTAAGGCCTTATCTGACAAAAACGATGGTAGTTCTCGTCGTTTTCTCATGAGCTCGAGTGTCTCAGCAGAGAGTTTTGGTGCGTTGTCTCTTCTCTGTGGCGGAAAACACTTGCGGGATGTGTTTTGCAGTATTTTGACCAGCGTGTCGGTTCTCTCATCAATGCTGCTTATGGTTTCCAACGCGGTGAATTGATTTTGAAGTTCCATTTGGAACTTTTCGGAGCCTTGAGCAGCTTGGAGCATGGTAGGTCGGAGAGTAGACCTCATCATTCTCGATCTTTCGGCTTTTAAGTTGATATTTAGAGTGCCTCGAACCAAGCGGTGATCACTTCCGGTATTAAACCTGTTGATCACTGAAACATCTCTAAATATGTGCCTTTTATTCGAGATGATAAAGTCTATCTCGTTCCTTGTCACGTTATCGGGGCTTCGCCAGGTCCACCTCCTCTGAGGCTTCTTTTGAAAGAAAGAATTCATCAAAAAAAGCCCCTGCGCTTCGAGGAAGTTTACCAGCATTTGCCCCCTGTGATTTCTGCAGCCCAAGCCGTAAGGTCCGACTTTCGATTCACCGCTATCTTGTACTCCCACTTTAGCATTAAAGTCTCCCATAACAACATTGTAGTGGGCCCTCGAGGTGTCGTTGAGGGCCTTTGCGATGTCCTCGTACATCGCTTCGACCACATCATCAGAGTATGTCGAAGTTGGCGCATATACCTGTACAACCTTCAGGGAGTACCTGTCGGAAAGTTTTAGGACAAGGTACGCTACCCGGTTCGACACACTACTGATTTCCACAATGCTGCTAATGAGATCCTTTTTGACTAGAAAACCGACACCACCCTGGGAGAGGTTATCACCTTCGCGGAAGTAGAGTAAGTTACCGGACTCTAGAGTTATCGTGTCCTCCCCCTGTCTTCGGACTTCAGATAACCCCAGTATATGCCAGTTTATATGACTTAACTCTACTTCTAATTCGGCGAGGTGATGGTCCAGCCTCATCGAGCGTCCATTATACGTTGCCATTTTCAGTCGTTTTATACGGTAGCCTGCCGTGAACCGGTGATTCTTAGCACCCCCTGCCCTGCCGATACCGCGACCGCTACCTTGGTCGGGCCTAGCGGGCTTGCCGGTAACTGGGGGCCTTTTTTTGGGCGCATCTGCCATTTAGGGAGGTGGTTTGCCCATACTCGCCGCGCTGGGCAGGCGTGTTGGCGAGCGCAGTAGGGGGTAAGATGTTTATGGGAGGGGGGACGCTGCTGCCCATCCCCCCTTTTCCCCGTCCCTCAGTCGCCTCTTACGACACCCACGGGATGAGATTGGGGGAGTACTATTCTAAGCCGGTACTCCATGTCATAAAGGAAACCAATTTCGTCTATGTAAACAATACTTTTTACTGATACATCAAGAGAAAAGAGCCTACTTGAATGAAGTAAATTTTGTTTTTATTTGAATGTCGATGCGAATAAAATCGAAAATATTTATGTTATGATTCATTTTAACTTTTCAATAGGTTGGTGAAAGAGGGCTGCGTTTGAGTGGTGGTGAGAAGCAGAGGATAGCTATCGCTCGAACTATTCTCAAAGATCCCGCAATTGTTCTGCTCGATGAAGCTACTTCTGCATTGGATACCAACACGGAAAGGAATATACAGGTAAAATACAATATTCCGTGTGAGAGTGAGAATTCCGGGTTAGGATTTGGGATCATTAAAGTTATTGGGCATTCTGTTAAGTACTTTCTAGTAGTAGCCCAAAAGTATATGAAACTCCTCCTCATGCCGTTATGTCCTCGGACTGGTGGTAGGGCTTTGTGCAAGCTCGTCTGGGTAGGTACCACCCACTCATCAGATATTCTACCGCAAAACAGCAATACTTGATATTGTTGTGTTCCGGTTTGAAGGGTGAGTGAACCAGTGTAATTACAGGCACAAGGGACATAAAATCTTAGTTCCCAAGGTTGGTGGCGCATTGGCTATAAGCGATGGTTGACATTTCTTACAATGTCAATGTCTAAGGGCGTTTGGTGACCACTTACCATCAGGTGGCCCATATGCTCGTCCACCTTCCTATTCTATAAAAAAAAAAACTAGGAGAACGACGGATAAGTATATCGCAAGTTTACACACTTGTGCTATAATATATAATTGGCTAGTTTTTGTGATTGGCGACTATGAAACATATTCGGCCAGGGGCGTTTTAATTACATTATTAATGTTTGTAATTTTTTTAAACGATACCATAGATAAATTTAATTTCAGTAAATATATTGGTATATCATTTTTTTTTTTTTTTCTAGTCGGCTCTAGCACGAGTCTGCGCGAACAGAACCACACTTATAATCGCTCACAGATTGTCGACCATCGTGCATGCAGATGAAATTCTTGTACTCAAAGATGGAGAAATTATCGAAAGAGGAAGGTATGTAATATAAATTTTTCCAATAGTATAACCTCAAAATATAATATGCTTATTAAAACCCAGACATCACTTTCTCTATTACTCAATATTAAAATGATGTTATTAATTTTTCAGTCACGAATCGTTACTAGCTCAAGCCGGATTCTACGCATCAATGTGGCAACAACAACTCGAATCCAGAAATAACGTCAACGGCAACAACGAAACAAACGCTGAAGGCAACAACAATAATAACAACAACACAGCGCCGAACGGCTTAAGCATGTTCGGACATGGCCACGGCCACGGACACTAGAATAGCTTAGGTATATAAATTATGGGGTGCTAAAAGTATCTTGTTGGATCAAAAAACAATCATTTTTCTCATTTTGGATTTTGTGGATATGGTTTTAAAGATGTTCTTTGTGGAGGTCCGAATACAATTTATTCAATTATTATTGATGATTTTGAATATATTTTTTTTAATAATGAATAGATTCACGATTAACGTAATTTTGTATTGTTCACACACTTTGGGGCTTAACCGAGTGTTGCATTATAGACTATATGATTATAACAATAAGACCCACAGTGTTAATCTTTTTGAATAGATGTTTACTAAACAAAATACGTAGTCGGTGTTAATTGTTGTCGATGGGAATTAATTAGTAGAATTTATTACGTACCATGGACGCTCCAACTTTGCTTATTTTGCGAGCAGAGAATAATGTTTCCTTAGAATACAAAAGAGTGGTTTTACTCAAGCTTCGAATAGAATCGCATCACATTATAATATAGTATTCTTCAAATATACATTGTAAGGTCTAGTACAGAATATCGTTATTTAAATTTATATCGAATATTTGATAGCTGAAATTTTTGGACAAACACAAATTTATTAATAGGCTGTCTAATCGCGGGTCGAATTCGATCAACAATGGACCGTTCGCGGCATCCGTGGACCAATAATACGGTCCATAGTTTATAGTTGGTATTCAAGTTTTGTATATACGTATGTACATGCCGTAGCTTTCGAATCTTCTGCCTTATTACATCGATGTCTCGTAACAATGTATATGAACGGTGCCATTATTGACTGATCAATTGTACGAGTACAATTTGTGATATGAATGAGTTTGTACATAAATAGAACATAGAACGAAAAATAATTCAATATATATATGATAACATTGTGATGTCGTTACCGTGTTGTACCTTGTAGTATTAAATATATTGTGAAGGGAAATTTTATGTGCAATTTCAATTATATTAAATTGTTTCTTTTTATTTAATTTTTTTTTCTCATTTACTTAATACTTCAGATAGAGTACTTCACGGCCTAATATAATTTGAAAATAAAAACAAAATTTGAAGTTTTATATTAATTTATTAAAAATGTTTCAAAAAATTTAAAAGGTTAAAAGATAAAATAAATATCTGAATATGAAAAAAAAAATACACGAGTGGTTAATTATTTTTGATTATCATCCACCTGAAAAATCAAATAAATTAAATATAAATATAGAGATAATTTAATATTTTACTTTATACAGTTACAAACTCTTACTTCTGTCATTGAATATAATGGAGTATCCCCCGGCAAGCGCAAGCCATGTAAGGAATGCTTAGAACCTAAATAAAAAAAAACAATAATATATAGTTATTTATTAAAATTAAAAATAAATTTTAAGCTAAGACGGGGCAAGAATTTATATTTTTAGATTTCTCAATTGGATGGTAAGGATATACCATATTATTATTATTTTTATATCATTTATTTTAATTAGTATAAATAGTACCATTTTATATACATTCTATTGATATATATCCTTCTGAAAAATTTCGGCTACGGCGGCCATTCTCGACGATGACTAGCCAACTGTGCAGACGATAAGACTTATAGTACAGACGGCAATCACTCAGTATCAACGGCTTTCTGTACTTTTCGAGGCTCGGGAAGTGTAATTAACATATTAATTTACACTTCCCAAGCTTAGATTTTTAAACTCCGGACTGCTACTGTGAAGTGCTAATTTTGTGACAGAATAACCCAATTACATTCTACTGGCCTGAACCGGGATTTCAATCCAGTATCTCGGGATCTGCAGCCTCAAAAGCTAGCTATTGGCTTAACCCATTCAATAAGGCGGCAAAATTAACCAAAATAAATGCGGGTCGATTTTTCATGCATACGCTCATTAGCGTATTTCGCACATGAATAACAATTAGCGTCTAAAAGACGTTTTTCACGAAACCACGACCACTATGGTCGAATATTTTAATAACTTACCCGAATTTCTTAGGAACGACTTTTTCTTGCTTAATGCAGCGTTCTCTGTTTCTTGTTGATGTTTAATATTTTTTCGTTGATATTGAGAAACCGTCAGGGAGGGGCGCGTTTTAGCGAATTCGACACTTCTAATAGAACTTTCGCCCCGGTGCTCTATCTGGTCTATGGTTTTTACATAATCGGATGAAATCTTCCGAGCGGTCCTACGATCGTGTTGGAATTTAAGGACTTGCTCAAAAGAACTATCGTCTATTGTTATAGATGTCCGAAAATGATTATTTTTCGTTGAATCGCCGTTTTTCATACGAGTCATGGGCGACTGTATGAGGATAAACTTCTTATTTGATCCTCTATCTGTGGGTCTAAAATTTATTACCAAGTATTTATCTCAGTTTTATTAACATGATTGATTTCGAAAGATTTTGCTGTCTTTCAGAATTAAACCCAATTAAATGTTATTTGTTTTTTTTTTATTGTAAAATAACACACATGTAACAGTTGCCTATTATACCTTAAATTGTTATTATTTATAGATGACGCAGTAAATACAATTAAACGTGTTTATATAAACAAGATATTTTTTTTAAGTTCAAGTCTTTAATTTGCAATTGCGTTTCATCTTATACTGTGCGAAGATAAAGGTGACGCAAACAATGCCAGCCTTGTTGATTTATTTTTGAATGTTTTCGTGGTATCAAAAACAATGTAATATATAATATATATATCTTCCTTTGATTATGTATTTATTTTTTATAAAAGGAGACTTGCGTAATGGGGAAGGTATAAATCGAAATCCACAAAGGGTCTAACTTCGCAAAAAAAAGATGGCAAATTTCGAGTACAAGCATTTCTAGTATTAGTATTTGTAATTTAAGCAAAGCTTACTTGTACTCTTTCAGTGTAGGTCCGGCACCGTTGTCAAATGTCAAGTTATCATACAAGCGCGTGAGAGCCGATTTTCTACGAACATCTACATCAGATTCCGTGAGATCGGACAGTCTCGCTGCACCAGTCTGCTTTCGTTTAGACCCAGTTTGTGTGCCAATAGCAGATTCGACGATCCGGACTTTTCTGTGAATATAATATGATAAAGTCAATATTTTTATAACATTAGTACCACATAATAAATGACCGATCAATTTATTACTTAACAATTAGCCGCGGTAGGTACGTTTATTTATTATAATTTTCAGCTTATACAAAATAGTACTTTACATCCTTATATATTGACTAGGTCAAATAATTTTGTTCTACTTTGATTGAAAATACATAAGGTTAATTTATATTAAACTAAAAAAATATATATTCGCAATAATTCTTTTCTGGTATATTTTATGCCTTTACCGAGATCCTGTCATCGACCCTTCGTCCTCTGAATCGACTACATCGTGTGAAGCGGCTTTATGTATTAAATATATTCTTTCTAAATCTTCAGGTCTAACAAAACCTGTCTGACGTCTTTTGATCTTGATCGGTTCTTTATAAGCTTTGTTCGACGGTAAGCTAATAGATACCTTTCTAAAAAAATATAAACAAAAATATTTTTTTTTAAATAATTGAATATTGATAAAAAAAAAAATCAACCTACAGCAGTTTTAATCAACGTTTCACGACATCTTTTATAACTGAAAATACATTATCTACTCGCCTCTCGATTGCTATCCTCTTCGACCATACCACTACGTATGGAAATAATATGCAGAAAAAAGTGCCTTATATAAAACCTTATCAGTGTTCCATTTAAAGTCATTTATATTATTTACAATGTACCTCTTATAATTATTGTAAGTATTAAATGTCTCGTTGGTCTAACTCATTTTGTTAGCTTTTACGTTTGCAACGAGGTCTCAGGTTTGAATCCCGTGTCGGGCTACATAAATGATTGTGGGTTTTCTGGCAAAGTAATAGTTCGTAAATATACCACTGCCGGCAAAGGCCTCCCCGTATCTCGCCATTTCTTTCACGCTGTTACAGCGTGAGTTGCTGGCACATGCGGCAAAGTATCATCCGACATCGCTGAGCATGAGATAAATTATGTACACAAATTAAGCAAATTTATGTTAAACATGTTTGTATATGCCCGGATTTGAATCTGTGATTTCCGGTTAAAAACGTAAACGCCATCGTAACGCCATAGTAGCAAAGTTGCTTGCCATGTTACTCTTTTGCTCTGTATATACTGAGAGAGCATAGTCTATATACTGAGACAATACACGGAGTACACACGAGTTTAAGCACACACTTTTTATCAAAAATATTTCCTACGTAGCCGCGAATTTCGGTCGGAAGGAATAGTAGTAATATGTGACACAAATTCTTACTTATCATGACTTTCTCTTGAACGGCGATCCATAGAAGCTAATCTGTAAATAAAACGTTTGGCCTTTTCTGAATAATTTTTTTATGTTACGTAATATTTTTATAGGCAAAAATTAGTTATTGTTTCAAAAGAATAGTTTTTGTCAGCAGCTTCATGCACTTAGAATGTACTTTAGCTATTTTTATAAGCTTAAAGAAATATCCCATGTTTATATTTATGTCCTAAAAAAATAAATAAATAATGAACCAGTAATTATAAGCTGGAACTAACCTAAAACGTCTCAGCTCTTCATCAGTAATCAACTCGGACCTGAAGCACAAGAACGCTTACTTAATAATATTGATACAGCGAAAAAAAATTTTTTTAAGAAATAATACGCGGTACGGTTCCGATTTTTTCTTCCCATACTTAACTTTTCTATTACATTTCTAAGGGCAAAGGAGCATCTGGCGAAGGACAGTACATAGTGTGCTCGCGTAGGGTTTACACGCTAGGCGAACTAGGTGCTCTATTATTTCGCTCGCGTGCAGACATCTGCGAGCCAGTCTTTTTTTTTCATAGAATAGGAAGGCGGGCCACCTGATAGTAAGAGGTCACCAACGCCCTTAGACATTGGCATTGTAAGAAATAGCAACCATCGCTTACATAGCCAATGCACCACCAACCTTGGGAACAAAGATTTTATATCCCTTGTGCCTGTAATTACATTGGCTCACTCACCCTTCAAATCGGAACACAACAATATCAAGTTCTGCTGTTTTGCGGTTAGAATATCTGATGAGTGGGTGGTACCTACCCAGACGAGCTTGCGCAAAGCCCTACCACCAGTAAAAATCTATTACTAAGTCTATATATGCCGTAGCACAATGGCTTTGCTCCTTGATCCTTGTGGACGCTTTTGAAAACCAGTCCATCACTTGATTAATTTCAGATTTTATTTCAATGTATACAATTGTTAATTGATTGGCAGGCAAAACCGTTGCGCTACGCTTCGCCACGTGTGACTGGGAGCCTTACAATCTGTTAATACTACCGCAATTTCATACTATATAAAAATAACTGAATTTATAACGTAATTGGGTTTGAGTATAATTATATATTCATACAAATCCTTGTAAACATCTAAACTCTGGTGAAGGCTAAACGTGGATAATTGACGGAAGTTCTCTATCCAAAAAATTAGAACGATTAACTGTAATTAAAAAAAAAGAAATTAATTAAATAAATCTTACTTTCTCGTGTCTTCGAAGATATTGTATTTACCGATACCTCTTGCAATACTTTTTATAACGCCACCACCAAAACTCACTCGATCGACATTGAGCCTGAATACATATAAAAAGTAACTTATTGATTATTAAACGAAATAAAGACAATATTTTACTTTATAAATTCATAAAAGAAATCGGATGTTTGTAAGAAAACTCTAATAAATATTATCACTAGTTACCGCCTGCGATTTCTTCTGAGGGAGTTTTTTTTTTTTTTTTTTATAGAATAGGAAGGTGGACGAGCATATGGGCCACCTGATGGTAAGTGGTCACCAAACGCCCTTAGACATTGGCATTGTAAGAAATGTCAACCATCGCTTATAGCCAATGCGCCACCAACCTTGGGAACTAAGATTATATGTCCCTTGTGCCTGTAATTACACTGGCTCACTCACCCTTCAAACCGGAACACAACAATATCAAGTATTGCTGTTTTGCGGTAGAATATCTGATGAGTGGGTGGTACCTACCCAGACGGGCTTGCACAAAGCCCTACCACCAGTACCACCAGGAGTTAGACGTAAAAGAGTAACAAACAAATAAATAAACAAACTCACTTTCGCATTTATAAGTAAGTATTTAAGACTTTCTATACTTTTCCCTAGAAACAACTTACTGCAGCTAATAAGTATAATAATTTATTTACTATTGTAACATACTTTAAATATCTTCTTATTTCCTGCTCATCTTCTGAACAGATTGATTCCACTGTAAAAAATATAAAGTGTTATTTTTATTGTAATTTCTATTGTAATAATAATAATAATAGCCTGTTAATGTGCCAATGCTGCGCAAAGGCCGACTTCACTCGAAGCCGAGAAGTTTAATTATATACTTGATGATATTTCGGAATCCTCGTCGAATTTATAAATTTCGGATATATAAGATATATTATTTCCAATATTTTTTATTGGTGGATTGTTTTGTAAATCACTTTCAAGACAATAGTCGCCCCTTAAAAACCTACAAATAAAACATGATTATTTAATAACAATAACCATTTTCATTGCCTTTATATCATTCTGTTAGATACACCTTTAAGATATAACACTAGTATGTCGATTGTTTTTACTTTTTCAAGTCATATGTTGAGTCGACTTCTCCAGGATAAGGCACATCAGTGAGAGGTAAATAAAATGGTTTCATTGGTTTCACCACCGAACTAACAGTTTCCGCTAACGATACATGCTTGTACGATAATTCCTCTGGTTCGTAATTGTAAATTTCGACGTCAAAATCGTTATTAGCATGTGCTTCACTTATAGCGGATGATGCTCTACTGTTATGGATTTGGCTCTTCTGTAATTGCTCTAAATCTTCTTTTTTACGAATGAACCTTGAAATTTTAACAAAACAATAATTTTATGTGAAAATTGTAAGAATATTTTGTGAGCTTGCATTATTTACACTGAATACCTTTCAGTTGCGCGAATATTTCTTGTAATATGTTCTCCGACGTTAATTTCTTCGGCTTCTCCATTTTCCATTTCTTCTAAGGCGATACGTTTTAATTCTATGTCGAGAAGTACTCTCTTCATAAGATCCTTAAGAAGGAAAAGCGATGAATAGAATTTTTTCAGATATAGAATTAGATTACTAATTAATCTTTTGTACATTTGTTTATACCTCATAAAGTAAATCTCCTAAAGCAACTAGATCTTCAATATGTCCTTGCAAATATTCATTGGTATTTTTATTTATTTTTATGTCTTGACATTCCAAGTTTAATATACCAGCTTTCTGTATTCTTATGTTATATTTCGGAGATTCGTAAAATGTTGGTACGGATTCAATTGCTTTTAAGGTTGATTCTCCATCAATTAATTGTCCGAACGCAACATATTTATGAGCCATCCATGATGCAGGTTGCAGTAAAACGAAGAATTGTGTGGAACAATCCACATGTCTATAAATAATTATGACGTCATTTTGAGTACAATAATTCGGATTATCATTTTACTTTGTTAGAATATCTTGTTACTTAACCTTCCATCGTTAGCCATACATAGTACGCCACGCCTATCGTGAGGAATGATAAAATTTTCACAATCCAATTCTGTATTTTTTAGACCAAATCCACCACATTGAATCCAACCATCTTTAACAATTCTATGTACAGGAGTTCCTGAATATCCACCTTTTTTGTCTCGGCAAAGACGAAGGAAATTTTCTGATGTATATGGAACTATGTCTGCGTAAAGCTAGATAATATTTTTAAATATTTTAATTGGAATATTTTGAATTTTAATTTTATTGGTTACCGATATTGACATCTACGTATATATTATAAAAATATATATAATTGAAGCAACATCAAAACGGTAGTTGACTTAGTAGACATATATACATAAGTACGTCGTAAGAGATATACATATAACTATTGTTGTATTTTTTTAATGATGTGTCAGCGTTATGTTTGCTGGTATACTTACCATGAAAATTAAAGTACCTGCATATTCATTATCTATTAAAATATGCATGTACGCACATGGTCTCTGCAATTAATACAAAATAATGTTATATAAAGTTCAACAACTATGTGGTAGGTAAGCGAATTTAGTTATCAATTTAAATAGCTGGTCTAGGTACTCTTACCCCAGAAGATCTTATGAAATTGGCAAAATTGTTTATGCCTTCTTTATAGTAGTCCAAATGAAAATGACAATGATATCTTGAGTGTATGATTTCTTTGAGTTCTTTGTCACCGCCAAGAAATTTGTCGTTAAGAATAACGGCGACTTGATTTTCCAAGCAATATGCGAGACCACCGTATTGTAATTTTAAATCATTCCAAACTTTTGGCCACTCTACCGTTGTTATTTCTGAACATAGTATATATTTCAAATTGTCTATTCTGACGTTAATTAAATTTGAATAAAATAATAGGACAAATATAAATTCTTAAATGTTTTAATAATTCAAAAATTGGTTTTTCACAAAGAACAAAATCTAGATTTATACATAAATATTAACTTCGTTAATAATAATATTATAATCATTGCGTTATCGGATTTGTAGGTTACTATTTGCTTATAATTACATTAACGTAGTGTTATTAATTTCCTGACTGCCAAGGGTCGACAATACTAATAAAAACAATGTGAGCGCGTACAGATACGATAAGAAACATCTCTGAAAGTCGTGATTATACTCTCGTGTAGCGTGCATCATCAATAATCTTTAAAATCCATTCATGACGTCATAAAAAAACGGCAAAGAAATGCTTATGCAATAAGCTATTAAAAATAAATACATTTTGTCACCCTTGTTGCTTAATTAGTATGGTGAGGTCGTGGTTTGAAAAGCCCTAGAGAATAGTTTACATGATATATCAATTAATGGTAAATATTAAAACGAAAACGACAGACTGCGTACGGAACAGAACTGTATTATAAATACAGACAAAAGATACAAGGATATCTGCATTCACTGAGAAGAGAAAATTAGAAAATTTTAGGTAATTAATGTGTAACAAGAAATATAACATATATAATATAAATAACACATTAAATTTATCATGCAGAGTATGTAAGCAGAAACGAAAATTCGTAGCTCTGGTTATATTATATATTTAAAACTGGATATATATTTTATTGTAATTGTTTCTTTTGGCTTACAGTTTGTTTTGCTGTTTGCAGACACTGCTGTAGCATGATTTTTTAAGCATAAACCAGTCACTATCGGCTATTAGGAATATTCCAATATCAGTATGCAAAAATATATAATTCTAACATTTATTAGTTATTATGAATCATACAAACAATGCTTAATGTAACAGTTTCATACTATCATATAATATATAATTTTTAATATGTACCTCTTATTGAAGGAGCGTCGAAGTTTTTTGGGCGGTATTTATGCAATGTTTTTACTAAATGTACGCAACTTATGAACTCCTTTACGACTCTATTTCCGATAATTGTAATCTTGACTCGATTTTTATCTGGGGTACATACTTTTTTCGTTGAATAGTTAGGATTATTAACGGTATTATGACAATGTTTATAGTCATTATAAACATGTTTTATGGTTCTTTCCCAAGGATGATGCATCGTCTGTTTTTTCATACTCATCATTCTACCTATAAAATGTTATTAAAATATTACAACTAAGCAAAAAGCTGTAACTGTGAAATATTAATATGTACCATTTACAATAAAATTATAGTGCACTGATTATTATTATGTTTTTGACTTACTGTTTTGTTATTATTGCAATTAAAACTTAGTGATTTTTGTCTCTTTGGTAGTAATCCTATTCTCTTTGGTTGATCAAAGACTAATGAACAAATATTTCACGTTTCAATTACTAAGGTTACTAAGGTTATTTAATTATTCTTCTCGGTATAATTTACATTGCGACCGACGGTTACATCAACTTTTAATTAATCTTGTAAACTTACGATTCTGAAGTGCTCGTAAGATCTTGATTGACTTGAATACAATTTATTTTAATTTTAAAAAACTTATTTAAAGAAAATAATAAATATTAAAACTAGAAAGAAAAAGTATATAAGTCAAAAATTTTAAAGTATAAAATATATATTTTAGAATATAACACTGTGTATCTTCAAATACATATATTTTTTAGTTAAAGTTTTAGTTTAGTAAACATTTCCAAAATTGTCAAACAACTACCTACGAAAATAAACTAAGACCGACTTGCCAATATGACAAACGTCAGACGTCAGTTTGACAACGTCAGTGTGCTAATTGCAATACTGTGAAAAGTGCTAAAATATAAAAACATGTTAAATTTATTATAAATTACCACTTAAACCTGTTAAAATTATAAGTAACATGTAGTGAGATGTTAAAGAACAGGGAGAAAATAATTAGTCAATCAGTTTAGTATTTAAATACAACATGAGCTTATCTCAACAATTTCTTATGCTCTCTGGCGAGCTGTGTAGTCATCTTTATGTTAAGGATTACAATAAGGAAAAAATAAATTCTTTGATAGATGAACTAAATTCCAAACCTTATAAGACTGACTTATTTGTGGGAAAACATGTAAGAATTGCTTTTTTATTATAATACCTATCGAAGTTTACTGACTTTACAGGGTTTTTGTAACTGATTTTAGGATGCTGCCGCTCTCGTGACATCATTATATGTAAACATTAAACCTGTTGATGAGTTTTTATCAGCAAAAACTTCACATCTAATAAAAAATATAGTGACTAAACAAAATTTACAATTTACTGGTGTATATTTAGAAAATGTCATTGCATGGCACATTGACTGTATAAAGAAATGTTCAGATATTATTTTACCTGATATACTGCATAATTTGCAATGCATATTACATGTATATCCACAATGTGGACAAAAGGTATGTCTTTTTTTACAACAGCATTTTTTATATTTTGTATATTATTTTATCTATATAATGCTATATTTATGTTTTAGTTTGCCATGGATTTGATAGGGAAGGAAGGACTTCTTATAAAAATGATCAATAGTGATAAGTACGGTCAAAGTCACCAGAATGCTATGCAAATATATTTGATAGTACTGAAATGTATAATAAACTTATTAAAAATTGACGATAACAAGAAAGCTGAGCAAGCTGACTTAAGTTTGGAGTTGAAAGAGGATATTTCTCAATTAATCATTAAACTTTTAATGAAAGGATTTTTAAAATCTCACGATGAATCTATTTACTGTAAGGTAAAGCATCCTTCACCTTATTTTAATGATAATTGGTTTCAAAATTACATTCAGTGATATTTATTTTTCCAAATCAAATGTTGTATTCATTTGTAAAAATAAAACTGTAATTATATTCAAGTTATATATAATTTCATTATTTTTAATAATCATTCAATGTTTGTTATTCTTTTAGACAGATGTATAGTTCATTTATTAATTGCAGGTAATAATATCAGCTCTGAGAATTTTATCTCATATATATTTCAATGATCAAAAAGTTCATTTTCCAATGCCAGAAATAATGGGAATATGTAGACATTTTATTCTCTATGGAATCATAAGTCAGGAGAAAAGACCTGAAAAGATTATGCCAGCTCAGCAAAGTATTGCAGCTGTTCCAATCAAGCCAAATGCTAAAGGGGGAAAGGTTTGTAGTAAATTTCATATTTTACATCCATTCACATAAAAGAAATAAAATATGTATATGTTGTAAAATTATCTTGTATTTTTATTTTTTTTTAATTATGATAAAAATTCTTACAGAAACAGAAAATAAGAAAACAAAGAAATAATGCAATAGAAAGCTTAAAAAAAGAAATTCCAGTGTCAGATCGAAGTTTAATGAGAGATGTTGACAATTTCGAGAATAATTCTGCTTATAAGCCTGCCAGCCAGAGCTTTTTAGAGACTCAGAAAACAAGGAATTGCTGGACTTTGACAAGTGACTCAGATATGTCTGATGTTGAAAATGGAAGGGAAGCTAAGCTTATTGCACTAAGATCCAGAGTAAGGCAGAGTGCAGCAAATTTATTCCTTGTTGTATTTAAGGTAATAAAAAAAGCAAATATAAGTATTTGTTACATTATCTGTGTAAACTTAGATAAAACTAGCTAAATAAAAAGAGAGATTTTATTTGAACACAATAAATACCGGACCCTGGCGGACCCTGGCGTTACAAGGCCTGGAAAACGCAAGGCAGAAGAAGAAGAAGAAGAAGAAATACCAAGTTATTTTTATTTTTGTTTCAGATCAAAGAAAAGAAAGATATATTTGGTTATTGGTGGGCCCTTTTGCCAGATTCCCCTGATGTCAATAACTGGTTAGGAGAGGAAAAATCTAAAAAAACACTTGCATATTGTGCTGTGACGGATCCCATAGCTAGTAGTAGAGCGAGTGCTCTCAGTGTAATTTTAACCTTACTTGCTGGTTCAAAGATGTATCTTTCTCAAGCTGAAACTTGGTTAGTATTATCATTATTTGTTATAACACGTTTATTGTTTATGTGTGCTAAGTTGATAAAACTAGATGAATGACTTACAGTAAATATGGATTATCAGACTGTGTATTAGCACAGTACGAAAATCCTCAAATACTAACTTGAGTTTTGTAGGTACTTATTGTTACATGGGCTTAACCTTTTTTTTACATTACTTACCCATTCTCAGTAAGCAATAATAAAGTTAATAAGTTATTGTTTTATTATTAGTAAATGTGCAAGTGTCACAATAAGAAATATACAATATGAGAACCTTATCCTAAAAATTTACTATGCTGACGGGGTAAAAATTAAATTGAATGATTTGCTTAAAATAATAACTCTCTTTATGTCTTGCAATAGTCAATTTTTTACAAATTTTTTATCTAAAACAAATTTTACATAATTTTTCCAGCAAAAAAACAAGTACTTCGTTCATACCATTTTCGGTATCAATAGGTTACATCATCACATGTATGCATAAGATATTAGTCAGTATTTTGGACAATGAAAGGAGTCATTCGGTAATCATAGTAGCATTAAAATGCTGTGCAGCTTTGGTGCAATCGACCCCCTATCACAAAATGCAAGAAGGGTTGATTGTTGAGTTGGTGAGATCGACGCGCAAGTTCTTGATACATAGGGGTAAGTACATTTTAAAAAACTTATCTTTATATACTGTAATAATTGATAATGGTCAAAAACATTTGGTATGAAATGAATTTTTACTTTATAAAATTGCTGTAGAAAAGGTTCTATCTTTTGAAGTGTGTTTCATAGCTACTTATAGTTACATAAGTTGAACGATTTCGTTTATATTGCTGATTGATTCCCAGTAAACAATAATAAAGTTAACAAAATATTTTTTATTATTTTTTTTTCAGTATTTTTTGTAATCATATCAAAAAACTTCCTAAAAATACTTTAATATTTTTTTCAGATGTTACTTTACAAGTTGGTGCGTTAATCACTATAGGGTGTGTTATATCGATCGATCCTAAAGTAGATGAAGTTTTGAAGGCATTAGAGAAAGATACAGCGCTCAGTAAGGATGAGAATAATAAAATAAATAAAGAAAATATATGTCTTAATGATGAATGCGATGACTTTGAAGAGGGTTATTCTGATGATGAAATGTTTACTGCGTTCGAAACTTCTATAGATGATAAAAAGACTGAGAAACATAGTACCGAAGTGCACTTTAAAAGTTGGATTTTAGATATATGTTTTAGGAATATGGGATGGATATTTAAGGATAATGAAGTAATAGTAAGTTTTTAAATAATAGTAAAATAAACTACTGGACATTTTACTTGTAATTTTATTTTAATATTAAATGAATTAAATAAAAAATGTATAGACTTAAATAAATAGTTTTTGTTGATAATTTTCTATTTATAGTATTAATAATAGTTAAACTTTTGTTACAGAGATGCAAGCCGTCAGCAATACCGATAATACTAGAATCTCTTCAAGTTCTATCAGCGATTGCATTCTACCATCTACAAGATCTTCTCAATTCACATATAATACTACTTGCAGACATTCTGAGTGAGATGCTGCAACATGAGCATCAAGACGTCGTTTTACAGGCGGCGAAATTTATCAGTATTATAGGAGATGCTATTCAGAGATTGGGTACTTTATTATTATCATTATGATTATATATTTAAAAGCCACAATCGTTTTGATTATTTTTTTTAAGTTTAATGTTTTATTGCAATAGCAATTACTTGATTACAAATTAAATTAAATCAAATACAGAATCAATATATGATGAAGCCACTTTGAATGAAAGGCATTGCAATTTATTGTTAATAATTTAATACTATAAAGTTGTTGATCTTGTGTCCCGAGGTCTTGGATTCAACCCCAAACTGGTCGGGCTGATTAATTATTGAGTTTTCTGTCGAAAATTCTCAGTAGCAACGCGGAGTCTGGAAGTTAGAAGTGTGTACACTTCCGTGCCTCAGAAGGCGCGTAAAACCGTCGGTGCTGCGCCTAAAATCTTCCTAGTCGTTTCGGATTTCGGTCCCATCGAATTATGAGAGTAAAGGGATAGAGAATGCATCTGCGTTTGCACACACATTTGTGCGATATAATGTGCAGTTGGATAATCTCTCTTGAGATTTGTCGCCGTGGCCGAAATCATTCTGGAGGGCATCAACATAAAGTCAAAGTACAATACAAATACTCTGTTCCAGATCAACAAAATCAATCGCTTCCTCTAAATCAGTGCGTGTGTATGTGGGAGAAACTCATAACACCACTCTCTATGGTGTTACAACATCATGAAAACATTCCCGCTAAAGCAGTCGTTTGCGACTGTATCGCCAATATTGGGGAAAAGTCCTTTAAGGAATTACCAGTAAGAAGTTGAATTATTTTATTTTCAATTAGCTCCCCGTCCCGGCTTCGCTCTTATGTTCTAAACGCGATATTTTATTCTGCATCTGATGTTGTTTAATACTCAAGATTCGATAGGTTTCAATTAATATATCCATAAATCGTCGCAAACTAATCGTCGATGTATCTACTCGTTATATTAAAAAAAAAAATTGTAGTGGATTTTTGTTAGACGCAATAAATGCATAACAAAAACAAAATACGATTTCCGATTTCATAACATATTTATATGTGTGTCAATCGGTTGTTTTAAATGTGTGTGCGTGTGCTCAGTCGCGCACGCGCCTGCTGTGCTGCGCGCTGCTGGTGGGGTCGTGCGGCGCGGAGTGCGGCGCGCTGCGGGCGGCCGCCGTGCGCGCGCTCGCCATGGCCGTCGTCTACCGCTCGCTCAGAGAGGTACCTATCATCGGTGGTGACAGTAGACAGAGAAACAAATAGACCAAGGGGCCGTGAAACCGCGATTGAGGCAGAGATAGTTTGTCAATGTGTGCGTATAATGTTGCATAGTAACTGCATTCCCTGATTTGGTAGATAAATAATTTTCAGGATTTAATTAAAACAAATTAAGGTTATTAAATTTTACTTTTTTAGTATTTATTATACATTTTTGTATATATATTTTTTTGTTTTCCAACTACACCCAATAACCGTTGCATTGTTTGTCTTTGTTTCCGTTATCAATAGTACTTCAGCATTTTTATATAGTACTGGATTAGCATTCTCCTCATGTAGAAATATAAAACACCCAATTAAATTATTAATGAAGAATGGTTGCCACATATATTTCTATGTTAAGCTCTTGACGCGGAATCTAGTAATATTATAAATTCATGGAGAATGTTAAATAATTTTGTCGTTAAGAAATTATAAATAGGAGAACGAATAAATTAAAACAACATATTTACATATAACGAAGCACTTACGGTTATTATTGGTCTTCGTATTTATTTGTTTAAATTGTCGACGAGTCGAAATTTTTTATCGAAAATCTGGACATTTTTTTAGCTGACGCTGGCAGCACTTACATGATAAATAATTATTGGTTATGAATGATAAAAATTAAGAAAATCCTCTTATCTTCAGGATTTTAATGCACTATAAGGTTCCGTCATGCTATGGCATTAATAAACATCACTGAGAAACTATATTTAGGGACAAAGCCGTCGTACTTACGCGTGAAAACACACGCCTGCAATTTTCTTCTTGCTATCGCTTTAACATGACATAATATGACAATGCACCATTGTATAACCTTCGATATGATATAAGGATTGTTTCTCGGTCTTTGCACTGGATTAGAATCGTTTTCTAACATAATAAGCATTAATTGAACAATAAACATAATGATGGCACCAACTGACAAGTTTAAAAGAATTTTGATTAAATTTAATTATATGTATATTTTCTCTTTTATACTGGAATTTTCTTTTCACAGGACATTTGCTTCGTAACCGACTGTGGTGAAAATATTCTAAGAGCATTAGCAGAACCAACTGCGATTGTACGAACCAAAGCGGCTTGGGCGCTCGGCAACCTTAGCGACGCCCTCGTTTTAAATATGTAAGAATTTTAAATTTAATTTATTTCTATTATATAGTGATATTTCTGTTTGTTGTAGCCGTTTCTCGTGATTCCGGCAGATCAGAAAATGAACGTTCATATGTAGTCATATGTAGAAATAGTTCATATGTTGTCTATCAAACCCGGGCAAGCACCCCTGAATTTCCATATTTTTAATTAGTGTAATAATTCATCTCTAGCTTGACGGTGAAGGAAAACAACATGATTAAAAAAAATGTTACTAATCTCTGATAAATTAACTAACTTGTCCTGCGAGGGGTCTTGATTAAAGTTTATACTAAAGTATTATCATATATATTCGTACATACCTATTTATGTTGTGTTCTTTCGTACGTGACTTGAAATAATATTTGAACCTGCAAAATGAGGTTATATATATATATTGTCAGTGGCAACATTTTATGTGGGCAAGATCAATTTGAGAGCCCCTCTGGTGGTGCAGGACGGTGACTACTACCACAATTTTTTGTTTCCTTGTTGGGTTTTATAAAGACATTTTAACTTTAATATGGCAGAAACATTGGTTTTTGGACACCAAAGGTGTGGTTTGATGGCTCAAGGCCCCTTTAACTGCGAGCCCGTATACCGTTGTCCACGTATACCACCTGTTCTCACTTAGAGACATCTCGGCGAGAAAATGACCAATTATATTATTTGTTTTCAAGTAAATCGAGTAAAGTTATATGGTATTATATAATTTATTATGATTCAGACATGCTACTTTTATCTGTTTACATATTATTTTCTTCTAGAACATTCTATATAAAACTTTCCGTATATTGAAGATTCAAGGTTAAGAAATTTATAGACTTTACCCACTTCGATTAATTTCCTGCAGTCTTACGTGGGTGTGTTTCAATGCGTCATGCACTTTAATTAATTGATAATGGACAATAATAAATAGATCGAATTTCTTATGCACTTTGCTTCTTTCATTTGCGATTATTAATGACGTCTTATAACGGAGTAGCTGTTGTTTTTAATTCTTTATATATTTTTTTATCTATACAGTTTTGATCAAAATATAATAAATTATTGCGTTTAATTGAATTTACTGTCTAAATTTTGTAGAATCTTCTTCTCATACTCTGTATTTGTAAAGTGAAGAAATTTTTATTTTATTTTTATTTTATTTTATTTTATTTATATTTGGGAAACATACAGTGTGTTATTACATAGAATTAAGGAATTATTACTAAATCATAAACCAATAAAGTTTCCACTTAAAAATAGTACAAATGTTAGAGTATGCATGTAAAAAAGACAACAGAAAGAGACAAAAATACAATGCAATCTACGAGTACAATCAAATCGACTAATTACAAAGTTAAAAAAAAAATATCAAGAAGTTAAATTACAATAATATTAATGAACATAAATATAAACAATGTCATTAAAAATATTTAAATTTGATTTCAACAATTAAAATAACATCATAAATCATCAATTTATGGCAAGTAATTGATTCAATATACATATACATTATTAATTTACAAAAAAATATTAATTTTATTAATTATTTATTAAACAAGTATTCTTTCAATAATTTTCTTATTTTATTAACATTCTCTCTTACATTTTATAAATATAAAAAATATAAATAAAAAATCGACTTAATTTCGACTTTTTTTATAGTTAAAAATGATTTGCATTTCTTATATACGTCATTATAGTTGCATTCAAAAAACAATTCGTTTTGCATAAGATTCTTATTCTTGCATGATACCTAAATTATTTTTTTTAAATAATTTCAATGAGAATTATAATTCTACTATTTACGAAAATGCTCTCGTAACTCAGAAACGTAAAGTTAGTGATGCATAATAACGATTTGTTAAATAAAGACATCGGTGATTGCTATAAGATAAAATTATGTAAAATGTAAATGAATTTTCTTCATATAGGGACGAACCGGAGACAGAAGACATAGACGATGACCTATTACTACGACTACTCGAGGTCAGCGTTCAATGCGCCAACGACAACGATAAGGTGCGTCATCTTATTAATTTTTTAAATAAAATAAACAATGTATTAATAGTTATATAATATTGCTTCATATTTTACATTTGTGTAAATTTAATAACTCGCTTAGCATTGTATTGCCATTGGTAAAAAAAGTACGTAAATTATTCTTATAATGGCAACTATTATTTTCAGTACGTACACTTAACGTTAAGAGGCATCTTAATTTGTCGGTCATCTTACTAGCATATAATAAAAAATACACAATCAATAGCGTAATGGCTTACGATGTAAAAAGTCCCAGATTCGATCCTGACCCTTTGGGCTTTTGTCGTTCCCATTTTGTCACTCAAGTCGGGTTAATAACTATACTATTAATTCATTGTAAAAGGATATTATAATTTCTTTAAAATAAAGACATTTCTTTAAAAAAAAAATCAACAAAAAATTTGTGCGTTATTTGTATTTGGAATAAATACAAATAACAACGGAATAAAAACAAAAATACTACTTTCTCACATAAATATAATTTAAATATGATATATTTCTGTATTATTATAACATTACGTTTATGTAATGTGTATTGGACGTTTCTTGTGATTACAGCTTTTCAAATTTGTTTTGGCCTAAAACACGTCATTAATAACTTTTCAATATTACAATTCCGTTAATCGGACACCATAAACAACTCAAATAAAGGAATGTTTTGAAAAACGTCATTTTTTATCATAACATTATGTAGCCGTAGTTAGATTAGGTACATTTAGATATTGCGGTGCCGTTTATATTTTTCGATAAACTTTACTGTCGTGTGTTATTTTGAATGATTATGTAAAAGATTTCATTATGTTGAAAGTACCCACTGCGAGGGTAGCGACATTTTTGAATTAACCCAAATATGGTAAATAATATTCAGACCTTAACTCTTTACTAAAAAAATTAACAAAAATATGTTGGAGAATTCCATGAATCTTATACATTGATTTTAAATTACTAATAAACGAAATTACTTTAAATATTTCATGTGACCGATGTTTATTCGCTCTAGTGATAAAATTATGAAACTTGTACTTTAAAAAATCACTTCGAGTAATAAATCAAGTCTATTGTAAATAGAAAACTATTTCGGTCTATTGTATTCAATAAATAACAGCAAGTCGTTTCAGATTAAAATGAGCGCAACACGCGGCCTTGGAAATCTTTTACGATTGATCAAGAATGAAAATCTTCAACGGCACACGCAATTGAAGTCCTTATGCGAGAAAGCAATAGAAAAGCTTTTGGAATGCGCAATCAAAGTGACCAATATGAAGGTTCGCTGGAACGCTTGTTATGCACTAGGCAACGCTATGAAGAACGAAAATTTATTCACTTGTTTTAATGGATGGCAGGTATATGTTTAGTGATTTTGAAAAAAAAAACCTATGAACTAAAATATGTTCTATATAAAAAAGATATAATGTTAATCATATGCTTTTAGATACTATTTCTACTTAATAAATAATTAATATTAAAGTACAGACCGTATATTTGGTTTGACTTCGGTATTCGAGGTTTACCGAACATATGTATTGAGCTGAATATTTTGCTAAAATGTCGAATCAAAACAGATTAACAAGGTGTACAGTCACTATTAAATTTTATATATAAATCGATAACATTTTTACCGAATATTCGAGCCTTATTCGGTAAATTCAATTTTCGCCCCAAACTAATGTTTGATTTCTCGGTTAATTATGTGTTCATATATTTAAATTTTATATTCGTTCAAGTTGTATTTTTTTTTTAATTCAATTATTTCATATATTATCAAAAGAGGTATTTACCATTAACAAATACAAAATATTGACCATAATATATTTTTTTAAGAGTAAAGTCTTCCCGAGCCTATGTACACTAACTAAAGACTGCAAGAACCTCAAAGTTCGTATAAACGCAGCCGTTGCGTTACGTGCGCCCGCATTACGTACACAATATGGCGAGCACTACACATCGATATGGAGGGGACTCCTGGCAGCCATGGAAAACGCCGCTAATGTTGACGACTTTACGGAATACAAACACAAAGATAATCTTATTGAACAGGTAAATCTATTATTATGGAAATTGAAATATATATGTATATAGCGATTTGAAAGATAATTTTACTTAGTCATGGTTAAAAATAGCACTCCTATGTCTGTATCAATACACATCGTGCCAGTTTGACTCTTTGAATATATACAAAACGTAATTTCCTTAACATACCGTTTTAAAAATGTCTTTGTTTACAGCTGTGTGTAACTCTTGCGCACATGTGTTGTCTCCTAAAGCCCTCAGATCTAACGGATATTTTAGACCCACTAGTCTTCCACTTCGATTGTGCTAAGAGTCTATATACCCAGTTATACAACAAATTGCCTCCAGAGAATACTTCCTGTCTCAAAATACTTCAAGCTGCTAAATACGTCACAATGGACTTTACACCGGAAAACGAGACTCAGATGCAATCTTTGGGAATGTTGCAAGACATTTTCATATGGGAAGTGTGATTCGTTATTTTTTAATTTATTAAAAAAATTTATATTATTTATAAAAATATTGTTTATTTGTTAGAAATAATTAAATCTTTGATTTAAGCGACTTTATATATTCTGATTTTTATTCTACAATTAAAACCTTGAATAACTTCTAATAAAACTTATAAAAGAAGATTTTAATCTCCATTTTTACTTTAATCAGAAGATAATTTAACTGACTGCCTCGTTGTTCTAGTGGCTTGATTTAAGGCCGCAGACCCGGAAGTCCTGGGTTCAATTCCCAGGTCGGGCCAATAAAAGTTATTGGGTTTTTCTGTCAGAAAGTTCTCAGAAGCAGCCCGGAGTCTGGAAGTGTGTACACTCCCTTGCCTCGGAAAGCACGTAAAGCCGTTGGTCCTGCGCCTGAACTCTTTCCGGTCATGTCGGATTGCCATCCCATCGGATTATGAGAGATAAGGAATAGAGAGTGCACCTGTGTTTGCGCACACACTTGTGCACTATAATATCTCCTGCGTAGTTGGCTAATATCTCTTGAGATTGGCCGCCGTGGCCGAAATCGGTTTAGAGGACATTATTATTATTATTATAAATTGGTTTTCACGGACACGTTGCATTTATTAGATGAATAATTTATAAAAATACGAGTAGTGATCAATGACTATATTATATTGGTCCAGAAACATCTTTCTTCACAATCAGTAAACTTGTATTCTTATAATGCTCAACTCAATTTATGATTTTAAACTGAATTATTACTTTTTCGAATGAATGACTTAAGTTTGTAACGCATTCAATTAATGTTTACTTTGCATATTAAATTCTATAAATTCATCATTTATGTAATGTTATTTTTTTGCTAATTTGTTTTCTCTATCCATACTCTAAAATTACAAAATTAATTGCACCCAGTTTCATAATAGTATTTCAATGCAGATGTAATGTCTTAAAAAAATTAACTTTCACTTTTAATTGAACCGAGTTAAATGCGAAAACGTACCAACTCACATTATAAAGTTAAAAAAAATATTTTACAAAGAAATTTAGTACCTGTTAGTATATATGGCTAAAACTTTAAACCAGTTCACCTCCAATCGAATGAACTAAAATTTTAAACATTTTTTTTATTACAATACAATCAATTACATCAAACTGTATTTATTTTATACATTTAGGTAGTATTGTATTGTATTGATAGTTACTTTAAATTGCAATTATTTTAACTATGTAATCTTCAGTATTTTTATAAAAAAATTGGTATTTTATAATCAATTATAGCACGAGATAACTGGGAATGTTGTTTTATTCACTAAAATGTTATAATATAATTTTCTTCTTCGAGTGCCACTCCGACTAGCGAAGGTTGGCAGGCAGCTTTAAATACTCCTTCTTGTTCTTCGCGAGGCGTTCGGCAGCACTCGCGGTTCCCGTCCATTCACGGATGTTGCACAGCCAAGACTTTTTTCTGCGCCCTGTTCAGCTCTCCTTCCGGCAACTTTTCCCATCATAATCAGTTGCAAAAGTTCATATCTTTCATGCCTAAGCACGTGTCCGAGATATGCAACTTTTCTCTTCTTGACAGTCTCCAAAAGTTGCCGTTTTTGGTTGACGCGTCGCAGAACTTCCACGTTCGAGACATTTTGAGTCCAACTAATGGCCAACATACGTCTATATGCCCACATCTCGAAAGCTTCTATACGTTTTTTGAGGTCTTCTCTAATTGTTTAATATAATTTTGGCATACGATAATTAGCTTCTTATTAATAATATAATTTCCTAATAGTCGAGAATATAAGCATGTCCTATAGAAGTTGTAGTTTTTCCTTTTTTGCATAAATGAGTCCAATTCAACAGTTATTTAAATGTAACTTTGCATTTGATGTCATTTAAAACGCCTAACGCTGTTACAATATAATTCTAAAGTGAAAAAATTATCTGTAGCACTATTTTTTATTTTAATAAAATAGTACGCACATTGAAATTGTTTTTATTACCTCTCAATTATCAACGATTTTTTGTGTTTATGACGCCATAATTTTGGTGAGTGTGGCGACGATCAGTTAATTATAAACAATAATAATTACGGACGTATACTTTGAACCCGAAACTTAAATTAGTACATAACTACACACTGAAATTAAAAATATTAAAATACATTAGTTTAGAACGCTAATAAATACTAAATAAATAAACTATTTCTTAACTAAGCAAATATAATTAAATAATACTTATCTAATAATATAAATATTAAATCGTTCTAGATTCAATTTAAATAAAGAATAGAATGAATACCTGCTTTCAAATTTTTTTATATTCCCTTCAATTTAAGTGTCAAGCTCGTGTTAGGTTAGCCTGATGAGTCAAGATCAAACCTGTGACGGTAATACTGCTAGTTGATTTACGCAAGTAATTTATTCATATGAATGGAGATAAAAATGTTGACAAAATTATTCTCTGTGTAATACTCGGTGTTATACGATAAAGGTAAATGAGTGTGCATTACTTACAACCGGAATAAACTAGTTTTAAATGTCAACTAAAGCAATATTTAAGTATCGTCTTATAACTCATTGTGATAAGCTCTAATTGGAGGTGAAAGAGAGAGCATTGACGCAAATCAATAATGGATTAGGCAAAGGTCGCCGATATAAAGTTAACGATTTGTTTTAATTATAAATATCTTTCACTTATCGGAGAAAGTATATACAAATCTTAATAGTTTTAATAGTAATTTATAATAGCCTTTTGTTATCTGTTAGGGCCGATAAGGACGTAGTAGTAGTACCTATAACTGCTTTTTATATACAGCGGAAGTCTTCCTCTTCCTTCCATGGAAATATGTTTAAGGTTTAAGATATGATTTCTTTTATATTTTATTTCATTTGCTTATGAGATTACATTTCATATTAAAAAGTAATTCCACCTTACCAAGTCATTATATTATTTTAAATTTATATAAAAATATGACGTAGATACCAATGTTATTCTTTAAAAATACCCTTCAGGTATTTGTATCTAAAGACAAGATTTATTTGAACTTTT